>NC_056730.1:516946850-517051850 GCF_019279795.1 Protopterus annectens | reverse complement strand
ATGCAGAAGTTGAAAACATAAAACATCAGTCATGATGGACTTGAACGGCATTCTTAAAGAAGAACGCACTAAAAAAAAAAAAAAAAAAAAAAAAATTGAAAGAAGATTAATCTACCAGCCAGCCGATTCCAGGGGGGTGCAAGTGCACCCCCTTGCACCTGCCTGCGGGCGCCCTTGGCTACAAAGTGTACTGGAAAATGCAGCCACTTGCTTCAAACAACCACCTATAACCTAGTCTAATATTCATGCAGCCTCTATAATCTCTACTTTTATACTTAACTTTTTTCCTGTCCTCCCTTTGTATTTGCTAAGCCTATTACATCTTTGAACAACAACTCCATATTTATTAGTCAGCTACTAAGCTGCTCTGTCTTCACGACAGTAGAAATTAGTACGTTTTTATTTTGATACTTCACTTTCATATTTTCATATCTACTTTGAAATGTTTTGTTTATTTCTGTTAAAATAAGAAGATATCTTCTTGCTTGGTTTCTTTTATAACTTCACAGGGCAGGGCTAGGGCTGAAATGGAGCCCTGTTTATGATTTTATTTTTCCACATTATGCCCTTGCTACCTGCTGGACATATGCTTTTCTGGCCAATTGGCCAATTTATTCCCCAGCCACTGGGCCAAGGTTGACTCAAAGGAGAAAACTTTAGGGCAGCCATAAGAGGAGATTCATGTTTTACTGATTGCACCACCATCCCTGTTCACTCCCAACTTCGGGGGAAGGAAAGGGATATGCAATGGTCTGACTGTAAGGGATGTTTTCCTCTTTGCAAGCCAGCTCCAATCCCAAGGCATGTGATACAGTTTCCCCTGATCTGTAACAATGAAATCATACCTACTCAATATGCCTCTGAGTGTAAATTAACCTCCCCAACCCATGAGAAGAAGCACGTAAGTAAACCACACCCTTTCCCTCCTCTCCTTCCTTTCCTGATCCAGTGCTAGGTTGCTAATCAAGCTCTGGTTACCTATATTGCAATTAGGGCTCTATCCCTCTCTGCCATGGAGACAAAATTTTAATGGGTCTATCTTGTATTAGTCCACTACCCTGGTTAACAATCACAAATAAGTAAATAAAAATAACTTAATAAAAACAGTAGAACCATGCTGCAGGATAAGCAGTTTTATATGGCACATTACTTCATTATCACACTAAAAAGCAAATAAATAACATTCTATGTTCTATTTAAAAATGAAAGTTATCTGCTTACCATAACACTAGATCTGAGTTGTCTTCTTCCATCCCTCCTCAAGGGATGAGTTGTTGGATCTATCTAAGATCCAACTTTGGCCACTTTTAGAATTTGGATCCAAGGCTCAGGCTCCTCTACTTACCCATAATACCCTGTAGTTGGTAGGTTAGCTTAGATTGTCTGCCCATTCTGTACAATAATCACATAACAGATACAATAAACAACCCCTGACCAGGATCTTGAAGAGTACATGACCAAGTCATGGGGAGTACCAATGTGGCCACACCAGAGACAAGGGGAAAAAGACAGCTGGAAGGGGGAAGGTGGGAAAGAAATTGATGAAGGATGGAAGCAGACAACAAGGATATATTGTTATGGTAAGTATATAATTTTTGTATTTATTTTTATTTTATTTAACATTTATTAACCGGGATAGTCCGACTGAGCTTTTAGTTCCTTTTCAATGGAGGTCCGGGGAGAAAGGCTCCACAGATAAACAATAGTACAGTAAAATACATGACAAAAATGCATATAGCTTTGGTGTTAAGTACAAGAAGAAAAAAGAGTAGACAAACTAACTTCAATACAAAATATACTATATCAGTTCTAGTGATTTTTGAATTATATACAAATGTGTTGGCTTGGACACATATAATAGAACATAAAAAAAAAACATTTTAGTAATTCAAGAATTGACCATGACAGTTGTTGAGCAGTATGTTAAGTTTAGCAAGTATAGCATTACAGGGTATGAGGATTTAGCTATGAGCAGAAAAAAAGATGGAGATCTCAGTGGCAGGGGAGGAAAGAGAGGTAATGGAGAAAGCGGTATAGTGAGACTAGATGGGGGGTGAAAGAAGAAGTAGGGATGGTATTATAGGAGGAGTTAGGTGAAAAAAGATAGAACTGAATAAGTGGAGGATGAAAGAGTGTTTGGGGAGAGAGGTGGGTGGCGGAGGTTTAGCCAGTGGATCTTAGGGTTCTGTGGTTTGAGTACAGTGGGATGAGATTGTGGAGTGCTGGGCAATTTTCAGGTTTAGTAAGGAGAATGTGCAGTGGTGATCTGGTTGAAAAGGAGGAGGTTGGGTAGCTCTAACCAGTTTAGTCGATGAAGTGCTGTGCAATGGTGAGGTCTACAAAAGGATTTTGTGGCGGATCTGGCAATTTTATTATAGCATGCCTCCATTTTGGCTAGGTCAGTTTTTTTGTGGTTAGTAAAGACTGGAGAGGTGTATGGCAAGATGGAGAGAAGATGGGTTCTGGCAATGGCTTGCCTGGTGGAACTGGTTAGGAATTGCTTGGCCCTATATAGTTAAACAAGTTTGATGTGGGGTTTTTTAATGACAAGTGCTATATGCTTGTCAAATCTGAGCTTAGTATCGATGGTGACCCCTAGTAGTTTGGTATCAAGAACGGGTTCTATTTTGGTGTTATTGACTGAGTAGATACAAAAGGGAGTTGTTTGGTTGATGGGCTTTTTGTTGGAGAAGAGACTTTAGTTAGTTTTATTGCGATTTACAGTTAGTTGCTGTTTGGAAAGGTAAGATTTAATGTCTGAGAAAGAGTTTTGAGTTATTTATAGAAGTTGTGATAGGGAGGGAGCAGAGCAGATTAGGGCTGAATCATCTGCGTACTGAATTGTCGTTGCCAGGTTGGTTGCTGTATGTAGTTTATTGGTGAAGATGGTAAAGATAAGTAGCCTGAGACTGATCCTTATGGAACACCAACTGAAACGGGTAAGGTGAGGATAGGTCATTTTGCCATTTCACATCTTGTTGTCAGTCTATGAGATCATTGTGAAACCAACAGAGAGCTGAGTGCAATAAATTTAATGTTGCTAGCTCAATCAGGAGGTTTTGAAGAGATACTGTGTCGCAAGCCTTGAACATATCTAAGAAGATGGAGGCAACTTGTTGCACATCATGTTTTAGATGGTTAATCGTGTTTGTGAAAATTAATAGTGCAGCTGTGGTACTATGCCTAGGCCTAAAGCCATGCTGGGAGTTAGTCAGCAGATTATTATAGGTAAGGTAGCCCATAAGCTGGGAGTGGATGCATTTTTCAAGGACTTTGGACAATGGCAAGAGAATGGCAATTGGTCTATAGTTGGAAAATTCTGTTGAGACACCTCCTTGGTGTACAGGAAATGTATATGAAGTTTTCCAAAGTTTAGGGACATACTGTTCTCTGATTTATCTGCTGATCAATAGAGAGACAGGATAGGTGATGGTGTCAGCTGCTGTCTTGAGAAATGTGTTGGGTAGTTGATCGATTGCCAGGGTTGTGGGTTTTAGTTTATTTAATAGTGTCCTCATCCAATGTTGCTCTTCTGCTCATTCCTCAATGGATGGGAGAGAGTCCCCACATACCATAAGCCTTGGGAGGTCTCATGGAAGGATATTCCAGAGGACAACTGCACCACAGGATGCTCTAGACCTGGACTGTAAATCCAAATTGTAGTGAAATATGAAGGTATGGGTATTGCATCAAGTAGCTGCATCACAAATGTCATCAATAGGTACTCCGGAGAAAAAAGCAGTAGACCATACCTCTCAACCCCTTAGCACAAGAAAGCTGGATGAAGCCTAAAATTATGGGGGGGGGGCAAATGCCCAGAAATAGGGACATATTTTAAATATTGTTCTTATATACTTAGAAAGTTGTGAGAATAACAGGATTTGTGTTAGCATTTATTTTCTTAAAGATATGAAGTCTGAAATTTAAATATATGTCATTATTTAGTGACTTCAGTCCTCAGTGATTTGTCGAAAAAACACAAATTTTACAAGTAACAGACCAAACATATAGGACAAAAATCTGGTCATTCTGCAAAAATCTGGACAGCTGAGAGGTATGCTGTAGAAGTAGCAACTGACCTAGTAGGATAAACCTTAGGAGGTTTAGGTAAGGGGAATCTTTTCCACTTACAGACATGTGAAATACATTCAGATAACCAACAGTTACATTAGACACTCCTTTATCCAGTTTAGCTGAGGAAAAGGAGACAAATAACTGGTCAGTCTTTCTGACCTTCTTTAGTGCAATGCAGATAAAACCAGGGTTGATGCTGCACATCCAGAAAGTGTAGAATGTATTCTCCCATGTTGGCAAATCATGGAAGGAAAACAGAAAAATTGATAGACTGGTTAAGTGATGATTCAGAACCCACCTTGGGGATAGTGGATGGATTTTTTTTCTGAAAATTACTCTATCCTTGTGAAAAACAAGTAGGGACATTTGCAGAAAAGGGCACAAAGCTCCAGTATTGTCCTTGTAGAAGCAACTGCCACCAAAAGTAAAGTTTTCCAAGCTAGGCATTTCAAATCAACTAAAGGCCTGCAGAAGAATAGTAATATCCTAAGGGGGTACATGATTTCTAAAGAGAGGTCACAGATGGAAGATGCCCCTTAGAAAGGCCTTGGACAATGTAAGGGAAGCAATGGGTGATTGGTTCTCCCCATTCTGAAAACTGGAAAAAAACCCAGCTAATTGGACCTTAATAGCAGAGTAGCTAGACGCACTGTGAAATAGGTAAGCCAGGAAGTCTATGATGACTGGGAGAGGTTCTGAAAAGGGATCCAAATTCCTACTGGAAGCTCAGTCATTTCTACATACTCTTGTACAACTTCTTTGTAGAAGGTTTCTATGCAGATGTCAAAATGTGGACAACTTGAGATGAAAGCCTGGACTGTCTAATCATCATTGGAACTGGAGAAACCATGCAGTCATTCTGAGGGCTTCTATGTACAGGTGAGGCTTCCCAGAGGGATGAGAGAAAATATCTGAATAAGGGTCCAGCACCCAAGGAGGGTGAATCAGATGAGACCAGAAAAAGGAGAAACCACACATGTTGAGGCCAGAAGGGAACAATGAAGATCACAGTAGCTGTTCTCCACACTACTTTCTGCAGAAATTCTGGGATGTGAGGAGTGGGGAAATAGACATAAAGGAGACTGGGGCACCAAGTGTGCATCAATGCATCCCTCAAGTACTGTCCCACTTGGAGGATTTGGACAGAGGGCAAAGACCCACTGCATTTGGTGCTGGACGGGGAAACAAAATATTGCAGCACAGTTGACCTGAAATTCTGAAAATCTGATCTGCACATGTCGAATGGAGGGATCACTCAAGAGGAAGGATAGATTCGCTCAACCTGTCCACTAGAACATTGGACTTCCCCAGTATATGCGCTGCTATCAGAAAGTGGTGAGAAGATATTACTCTCTGCCAAACCCTTATGGCCTCTCAACATAATGGGTAAGAACATGTTCTCCACTGCTTGATGATGTACCAGACTACTGATATGTTGTCCATATGTATGGCGATCAACCCCCTGGGAGGGGTGTTCTAGGAGAACTGCAGTGCTAGGAGAACTGCTCTCATCTGCAGAATATTGATGTGAAGACTGGCCTCTGAAGAGGACTATGTACTTTGGACAGTATTCAAATATTATTTATTTATTTATTTTATTTGTACTTATTGTTTAGTCCCCACAGGGAAGTAAATACTGTGGGAAGAAATAGCCAGAGGATTGTTATGGCTTGGCTTGTATAGGCCCTAGGGCCGATAGCCTAGTACCAATCTATGAACCTATGAACCAGGCTATTAGCCTATTTTAAGGGGATCCAAGAAGTTTATATTAATAGGACAAATTTGGCCAGGGCACTGGGAAACTGCCGCTACTCTTTTCTATAGATGCCATGGGATATTTCACATCTGCTTGAGCTACCACCAACTCAGGAAGATGGAGCCTTGGCTTGACATCCCATCTGAAGGATGGCACACAAAGAAGTACAGCACCCTCCTGATACTGCACTCCAGTGTCAGCAATCGAAATACCTGGTGTGGAATAGGTGGAATATCTGCACCAAAGAGAGCATTCTACCTGTTTTGCCACCAACACTGAAAAAGTCCCCCACCTCATCCCAGTGGAGAAGTTGCCATAGTGACTGTGGCCTGGGGAAAAACTGAGAACAAAAGACTGACCTTGAAATATAGTTGGAAGTTCTATCCCCTACTGAATATGAGTATTACAAATTTTCATGAAGGACACTGGAAAATTCATGAGTTGACAACTCAATGTCCACTGAACACCAAGGGTCCACTGCCTGGCCACAGTGACTAAAGTAATGGCAGAGAAGACATAAAATAGACCTTGCTAGTGGTCTCTGATGGGAGAGTACTACTACTGCTTGTTGCTGAAGGATGAAAAGTCTAGATTCTGGTAGTTTGGCAATTTGTAATTTGGTATCCAGATGGGCTCCAATGAATTCTATCATTGGAACCAGTTGGAGCTTGGACTTGGTCATATTGATGGCTATTCCTAGCTGTGAGCAAAGGCAGAACAAGAAGTCCCTGGATTTATGAAGAAGATTCCTGGTGGGATCAGTTATGAGCAAGTTGTCCAGATACGGGAACACTCAGAACCCCTGCAGCCTGAGATGACCTGCAGCCATTCCCATGCATTTGGTGAGCACTCGGGGATGTGGTGAGACCAGAGAACAGAGCTATGAGCTGGAAGTGGCTGGCTCCCAGCCAGAAGCAGAGAAATCTCCTGGAGCATCTGTCCATCTTTTTGTGGTAGTATATATATATATATATATATGTATAATTATATATATATATATATATATATATATATATATATATATATATATATATATATGTATAATTATATATATATATATATATATATATGTATATATATATATATATATATATATATATATATATATATATATGTATGTATGTATATATATATATATATATATATATATATATATATATATATGTATATATATATATATATATATATATATATATATATATATATATATATATATATATATATATATATCTCTACATAGCATATCATCCTTCCTCATTAACAGTAGGATGGACTATATCATGATCATCTGGAATTTTTGTCTGTTTCACATATTGGTTCAAATGACTAAGGTCCAAAATTGGCCTTAGGTCCCTGTTTTTCTTTGTTATCAAAAAGATCCTTGAATAAGTTCCATATCCTTGCAGGCCTGGTGGGACCTCTTGGATTGCTTGCTTGTCTAGCAGCTTTCTTGCCTCTATCGCTGCTGCCTTTCATTGAAAGTGTGACACATTGGGTAGTTTCCTTGAATGAAGAGGATGAGAAAGAAATAATGGGAACTGCGTAATCTCTGGTTATAATCCCCTGCACCCAAGTATCTTGAGTAATGGATGTCTAGGCTGTGGGGTGCAGGAATAAGCACCTCCTGACTGCCTCCTGAGTGTGGCAGTAGTCAGGTAACTGTTTAGGAGAGTTGAAAAGGCTTATCAGAGAAGGGACCCCAAATGCCTTGGTTCTGTGGACCAACTCTGCCAAGGTGGCAATGTCCACCATTATTGTTTCTTCCTCTGCCTTAGGGGTGGTTTTATCACCAGAAGTGTTGGTAACAGAACCTTGGGATTTGCAGAACCACAGTTTCTTCCCACCCTTCTGTTTTTTTGAGAAGGTATTTTGGGAGGTAGGAAACTGACTCCTTACGGCAAACAAGGTTTTACTGTCTTCCTCACTTCTGGTCAGTGTCTCTTTTGCTTTATGTCCAAAGATGGTGGGCCCATTGTAGGGGGCATTGATAAAAGACATTTTATAGTGCTCCACAAAGTTGCAAAGGTGCATCTCATTACTCTGTCTAACAGTTATGCTCTTTTGGGGCTGGTCCCAGTTATGCCAGTTGCTCTTCATGTACCCCTCTGCTGTGTTTGAAATAAGGTACATAGACAAAGACACATTTGATAAGGATTGATGGGTGGCTAACTGTGTGTCAACAGACTTCTCCTCCTGTGCAGATAGGAACTCAGAGAGGGATATGAAAAGCTCTTTGGCCAAATCCTTCTGGAAGCATATATAACATGAGTCAAATAATTCAGTGCTCTGACAGCAAAGGTCAATGAAGCATAAACCTGCTTCCCAAACTTGTTCAACATCCTAGACTCCCTGTTAGGTATATGGATAATTGGAGAGTGGAGCTTTCCTCAGCTAGCTCCGTCTTGGTGGCTGCTGACACCACCATGGCGTGTACTGAGGGACTTTTGCTCCAAAAGGGCCAAACCTTAGTGGGATGTCAACAACATGTCCAGCTTTTGGGGGACCAGTTCAGCTATGTCTGACTCCTTTCATGCCCACTTAAAACTCAAATCCACCATCTTGTCTGCAAGAGGGACTACCCAAGAGGTAAACAGGCCAGCCCCAAAAAACTCAAGAAATACTGAGTCCTTATGGGAGGGGGCTTTGGTGGGCCACCCCTTTTCTGTTTAAGTAGTTTAACATCTCACTGAATTGAGACAGCACCCTCTTGAAAGTCTTGAAAGCAGAAGTCAAGTCAGGACCTGAAATCTCCACCAGTGGAATCCATGGACCCTAACACTGATTGTTCCAAATTCAGCCCTGAAGTGGACGCTAGTGCTGTACTGCCTGTTGCTGATTCACTGAGGGGGAGGAATGTCTGTGACAGCTTCAGAGTCAAACCAGATCCCACAGGTCCTCATCATTCTCTTCACATCTGCCTTGGAAAGGCTCCTGGAGGACAGCAACAGTCTAGGGAAAAGAGGATCAGAACCTTGAAGAGACTGGCTCCAGAGGGAAGTGCAGTTCTGGCAAAGGAGTAGTGCAGGATCCAAGGATGTTAGGCTGCACAGTGGAACAGGTTCTGAAGTTCGCAGGATCTTTGGGACTGGACCTGAGAAACCTGACTTTTTCTTAGGGTCCTTACATTTTTGCTTCTCCTTATCCCTTGCTTATCTGTAGTTTTCTTACCCTTAGGTTTGCCAACAGACTTCTTTGCAGAAGGGGAACCAGCAAAAGAAACATAATAAGTGAAAGAAACTTCTCCTGCTGCAGCAGGGAAAACTCCCTTAATCACTAATTAGTTACATCTCTCCACCAAATCCTAGGTACCAAAGAAGGTACAAAAGGAGTATTGCTCATCTAAATGGGTAGCCCCCAATCAGTAAATGCACTTGGCGTGCATCAGAGTTTAATATTTTATGGCCACAGGTCTTACACTTCTTAAAGCCAGAAATCTTTTTCGCCTTAATACCACAAACAAATAACACAAAAAAACAGTAAACATCTAGTAAACTAACAATCCATCAACTACCAAAAAAAACCCAATAACAGTAGCGACAACAAACAAGAAGATGAAAATTGACCGGAAAGGTTCAGATGAACCTAAGAGGACAGGAAACAGGTGCCGAAAAGGTGAAGTAAGAAAAAGGTGGGTATTTTTTTTTTCTTTTTTTTTTTTTTTTGCAGACTAGAAGTAAAGGGAGATAACTAGGCAAAAGAAATGATAATAAATAATTATTAGCTACGAAAAATTCTACTAGATTAATTCGAAGTCTAAGCTGACACTCAGCCTGAGTGTAAAGATTACATCCAGTGCAAATGAGTGGAAAAAGTGATCTGTGGTAACTTACTAACTACAGGGGGTTATGGGTATGAGAGGAGCCTGCACCTTGGATCCAGAGTGTGAAAGTATGTGTGTATATATATATATATATATATATATATATATATATATATATATATATATATATATATCTAAATGTATAAAAGCACACACACACACACACACACACACACACACACAGACATATATATATATATATATATATATATATATATATATATATATATATATATATATATATATATATATATATATATATATATATATATATTTATACACACACACACACACACACACACACACACACACACACACACACACACACACACACACACACACACACACACAAATAATTATAACAGCTTTTAGTGACCACTACAATGCACCACCATTGCATACTTGAGCACAGAAACACGCACCGTACCTACAACGGTGTCAAACTGCATCATAAAAACAAGGAAAATAACAATGCATTTGTGATTACTGCAACAAAACATAGCAAATATGCAAAACTAGTACTGGCTTAAGAGGCTGACATACTCAGTGATCTCCTTGGCTGTAAGCTTAGTGAAAACCAATGAACCTATGAAGTATCAGATATCTGCATTTACATGGGGGCCGCTACTTCCGCTCCCCATTACTCTTATATATTAACTTTACAGCAGTGTAATTGCCATGAAAGTGCAATCACTCAAGGAAAACAAAACCCATCCCTACATGGAAGTTGTCAGATGACCAGCTAAATGCTTTGATATTACTAATATCAGATTCCTAATGGGATGGTTTAACTTAGACGACAGAGGAGTGCCTTTCTAACAGTAGACAACATAGCATTACACAAGGTTTAATTTGATTTTTCTTACTTGCATTGCAAAACAGAATGAAATTTAAACAGGGCTCATAGAACTTGTCTATTAGTGAGTCTCAGTGCTGAACCAAAATCCCAAATTTAGAAGCTGGTGCAACCACAGGAGCCAGAGAGTTAAGAAAGGCTTGCTATTCCCATATGTGGAACTTCCTGAGGTATCTGAGGATCACAAGAGGCCAGTATGATATGTAAAAGATAAGTAAATAGAGATGAAAAAAAATCCTACACCCTGAGAAACAGTGACAAAGGTCAGACTTCACTTAATGTCAGTTTAGTGCATTCCTCATTACCGGAGATCTAAAAGTAGAATTGTAAAATTAAAAAAAATAATGAACAGAGAAACCTAGACCTGCATTTTATTTAAGGAATTAAAAAGTTGGTACTATTGACTTACTGATGTTTTCACAAAAATACAAATTCTTCAGCAAAATAACACGTTTACTCACCTGTGCATACTACTACCTTTCATTTGCCTTTCATTCCAGCACGATTTTAAGTCTGACTCACTATCTGATTGTATACAGGATGCCTCATAACATTTTCCTATTTTCAACACAGTTGCCATAGTAATTTGAGGGCCTAACTGATAGTGCTTTACTGCTGGAATGCAGGGTGAACTGCATTTTATCCAGTGCAAAATAGGCAATGGCTGAAAGAACTGGATGTATTGGGCAGTGAAAGTCTGAGGGTTACTATTATGGCAGAACAAGGAGTTGCTGCAGACAAAATAGATATAGTTGTGGTTGAACTGACCACTTCAAACTAGTGGCTGTCGATGTTTATTAAAATAGCTGAACTAAAAGAAAGATGTCCAAAATACATTAATTATGCATTCATACCTGCTCCAGAAATTTTCAGCTGAGCATTGAGTCAGAAAATATCACCACAGAAATTTGGAGCCCCAAGTGGAAGATCTTCCCGCTCCTACTGACAGATCCACAAAATCAACTATCAAAAGAGTTGAAGAAAAGCTTCTGCCCTCCCAAAGGCAAGCATAACAACAATGGAAATATTAAAAACATAACTGTAACTCAACAATGGAGTCTACAAGTGTCCTCACATAAACAGTAGGATGCATGTGGACTCCTGATTCCCAACTAGAAAAACAAAAGGAAGAAACTGCACTCTGCCCAATGTATGGTGTAAGTCTTAGAATGTAAACATCCACTGCATTCACAGGCTGTCTGCCACACGAAGAAGAAAACCACTTCACTATTTTGAAGTGCAATGCTGTTATCCAGTCTGCGTATGAGTAATGCAGGATTTAACCATACCCATTGTGGATTATTATAGCAATAACCTATGGATGGGTGTGGATAATGCTGGATTTACCTACTGTTGATGTGGGTTGGTCAAGAGGGTGAAGCCCAAGTGACCAAACAAAGCCAACCATGGATTTAATTTAAAGCTATAGTTTCAAATTTTGAAGCACAAACACTGATAGTCATTTGCTAAAAAATACAGTCTCACAATATAAACAGGCTTAACATAAACAAATCTGGCCAGTGGTGGATTAATTTTACCTTTAGACTATTTTCAAACCATAGGCTATTTGCACACATTTTGGGACCATGCATACATACATGTGCTCGTTGATTCACCATCCTGATTGCATTAAATTATATTCCTTATATAATACAGCACTACTTGTCAGAATGTGTTTTAAATGTATAGTTTTGAACATTTTTTCCCAGTAAGCAATGAAACAAAATGTATGAACCAATAATGACAAATCCACCTATTTCAGAACATTTTATCTATAAAAAGCCACTCAAATGTCTGTCATAACAATCCACAAATAGTCAATATGCACATTATCTGCAGAAGTAAAAGTCATCTGAATAATTTCACATTAAAGAGATCTGTAACAAATGAAGAGTGTGTTACTGACAAGCAGCTTTACATTTCAGTGTTTTAATACAAATTCAATGCCTGCTACCTTTGAAGAATTAACTGCCTATGTTACATTAAAAAAGTTGGTAGCCTGGCAATATTGCAATCTGGAATGGCTGGCAAGCTGACAAATAAGTTCATAGTCATTAGGCATCTCAGCCAAAGGAAGACACACTTATGAATGCAGTGCACCATCTCCCCCTTTAAAGAGCACCGCAGTATCAACAATCCATCTATATAGTATGGGAGTTGAACCCACAGCCTTTTGCAGTAAATGCAAGTATGCTTCCTGGAATGCTACTAATCCTCTTTCAAGCTCTATAGCACAAACACTGACTGCCATTTGCTAAACAAAATAGTTGCACATTGAAAACAGACTTGGAATGAACTTATCATGAGCAAAAGTAAACTTCTCTTCCCTTGAAACAATTCCTCGAAAATGCACCAAAACTCACAATTCCTTAAACAGTCTGGTAGTTAGTGAAGAGGATTCAGGCTCTTCTTTCAGCTGAAACTTAAGCAGTCTGATATAGTCAGTGTAGAGGATTCAGGTTCTTGCCTCCTGTAGCCATGGTACAGGGTTTGAGTCTGATTAAGTTAATTGACTAAACTGCCCCTATTAACTAGGACAACACAAACACACACAAGGCAACAAACAGAATGGCTAGTTTAAATTCCGCTCATATCTCTCACATAGCAGCAAATGCAGAAATGTTTACATTACATCTGTGTTGGCATGTGTTGTATTAAAGACATACACATGGATGTGGAAGAAGATGTCACCACAGCATTAAAGAAGAAATGTTTCATTTTTTTAATTAATTAAAATGTTAATGTGGAAGCCTTCTGACCACCCACCAGACCGTAGGCAATTGCCTAGGTTGCCTAGTACTGCATCCAGCTCTGCTTGTATGTGTACTCTGCTGTTACCTTTGGTCTGGTTCATGGATGAAAAGGGTCCTTAGACCAGTCCTTCCATCCAGTTAACAAACTGAAATAAATAAATAAATGTATAAGTTGCTTGTTATGTTAACAATGTTAGACATAACTATTAAATCACCCCTGAACAGTTGGTAATCTAAAATATAAGTGAATAAAGCCCATTCTTTTTGGGTAGTCAAGAGATCTGACAGTATGGATTAGCAGAGGAGAAAATGCATAATTTCTTGTGTTAGAATTACATTGGGAGAATATAGACAGAATGAGGAATTATATTTGATAATTGGTCTTAGAAGTGACATATATTAAGGGAGAAGAACAGCGGCCTTCATTGATGATTTGACTTTAAACAGAGGTTTTACAACTAAGTAACATATCAAGGTGACAAACAATACAGAGCTCAAAGTATCTCCTTCTGGAGCATCACATGGAATATTGGGTGGAATTGATTTTGTGTTGTGTAAAAAATACAGAAAATTAACTTTCTGGAACCCATTGTGTAATCTAGGAAATAATATCTGGATCTGATCCTGTGTCTCAAGCCCATAACTAATACCCACGTGAAGGATGATATAAGATGTCTTTTCCATGACCAAGTAGGTAACATGCAGTGGTGGTCCATGATCAAGTATGACAGCAGAACTTATACATAATTTTAAGTTCATACAACAAGTCCAACTTTAGTAAACAATTGCTGGGATAGATCAGTGGCACCATAACTAATACACATTATGACTTTTGAAAAGGATACATTCAAATCCCTCAAAAATAGTTGATGAAAGACAGTAACTGCGAGCAAAAGCCCTCTCACTTCCCTCCTGTATAAATAGCAATAATGCTATCTTACAAGAAAGTAGAATATAGCATTTTAGTAAAAAGAGATGACATAAGTACAAAAGAATTGCAGCCATCATGGCCATAGTGATTTAAAAATGCCCCTGGAATGAAATTGGCTGCAGTACTAGGGTTATTCCTAATGATAAGTAAAATTTATCTGAGTAATTCTGTGTAATTTCATGAAAAGATGAGTAATAATCATCAAAACCTTAATAACCAGATCATCATTAGAAGAAACGGATACAGAAGAAATCTTACAAATATTACGACGGAGTATAAATAGCTCCACAATGAAATGTTGGAACTTGCAATGTCAAGTCCTGAAATACAAAAAAAAATAAAAATACAGGAGAAGAATAAAATATTGAACATAGCTCTTCTCATTTAAACTTCATTTTTTTATTTGTAGGGGCAAGCTCCACAGCACCCCTGATGTGGGGGGCAAGTCCCCCTCCCCATATCCCCCATACTTATATATACCAACTCTTGAGATCACCATACCTCGGATAAGAGGGAATATTACATGAAATGGCAACCTTGGACTTTGTATATGTAAGTCTGGATTTTTGCTCATTCTGTCCCCACATTCCAAGATTTGGCATTGCAAGTCTCAACATTTTAAATAATGACCATATAAACAAATTCCTGACCATGAGCCTGTTGTCTTTTAGTACAGTACTAGTAATGATTTTCTGGATTTTTTTGTTTGTTTTTTACAGTAGGAGAAAAATCTTTTGGAGTTGATTGCTATATTCCTGGCAAGGGGTTGGTTGTGCCATGCTTTACTATGATCGATAGTTTTCTTTATAGTAGCTAAGGAAGTAATAAAACAAACATAACTGAGTGCTGTTGCATAAATTGGACAATTTATCAGTGATTGTTTTTCTACAGTGTAATTCCTTTATCTTTTTTGTCGCATCAGAGCACTTTATTATAATAAACACTATTCCTTCGTACTGGTTAGGATATGCCCTTCAATGAGACAAAAATTTTCTCATTAAAAGAGTTGACCAAGTGACTATATCACTGTCAGACATGTCTACTGACAAAACCTAGTCCCTGATATTCGTGTCTGTTGTCATAGTTTTTTAACATTCCTATCACACACAGTTTTCAGTGTATATTAAAATAATGGACTATCTACCTATGTCATGTAATCCAGACACACAAAACCTTAAGAAACATCTGAAGTATGGATTAATAGGGATAAGCATCCTTTAAGTCTAGTGTTGTCAGGAATTTGAAAGAGGAAGAGGATGTAACAGGTGGTGGTGAAGTGACATCAATTTTAATTTGGTCACTATCACAAGACAGGTTTGGGAAAGAAAGATCCAGAATTGTTCTCCACGTATTTTCTTTCTTTCCTTCTTGCTTTCTTTCTTCCTTCCTTCCTTTCTGTCTTTCTTTCATTCTTTTTTTTTGGCACTAGGAACATCCTTGAATCAAAATCCTACCCCACAAGGAGGAACTAGTTCTGTCGTTCCTTGTGACAACATATGATGGAGAATTGGAAACAAAAGAGTCTGATCTGGAGGATGAAGAATTACCCCCTGGAAAGGAAGAATTTCATCCCACTGTCAACTGTAACCTTGATGAATGATTTTCAGAACCCATTTGTCTGAAACTATCTGTTGTCATAGAGAAAAATGATGATTCCAACTTTCTGGAAGAAAAAAGGGGGCAGAGTGGGAGGGTTCTAAAGGTCTCTTGAACAGTCATTAAGACCTGTTAGACTGCCTTAGTTTGGGAAGTTTGAGACTTCTTTTTGGAACCCTCTTACCATTTTTCTTAAACATCTGTTTACCTGTATTTTGTTGAAATTATTTATTCTGTTTTTTTTGCCGAAACTGGATGAGGAGATAGAAAATCCCTTGGAAAAGTTTGAAAAGGAGGGCTGTAAAATCATAAGAGAGTCCCTGTACCTGTTTGCTCTTTTCCTCACACTTTTTGATCACCTACAGCAGAGGGGACCTACAAGTCTATATCCAAAGAAGAATTTAAAATCTCATTTTTTTAAATCATCTGGGGAGGGTCTGAGAATACAGCCATGCAAACCTCCGCAAAACAGTACCAGTGGCCATAGCCCTGGAATAAGTATCAACAGTCATACACATCCTGTAAACAATGAATAGTAACCTGCACAATAGAAGAACCAAGTTATTTAAAGCAGATTTTCACTCACAAGAAGAAACTGAGGTAAAACATTCATCATACTTTCACAATTTATCAGAACAACCATTAACACATTGGCAATTCAAAATTCTGAAAATCAGAGTTGCAGAAGCATATACTTTTCTCCCATAGCTATCAATAATGTTGCCATCTTTATCAGAAAGAGTAGGATTGGAATTAACTAAGTGCTTAGCAACAATGGGATCAACTAAAGTTATAGCTGTTGGGTCAGGTTTGGGAATAGTGTATAAAAATTTTAAAGATTAACTGGGAAACCTTGTACATCCTAGCTGCCTTTTAAGGGCAGCTGTCTGACTATTAGGAAAGCTGCAGGCAGTAAGACACATATCCTCTAAAGCAGCCTTAACGAGAGGAATAGGTGAAGGTTCTGGAAAATCCTTCTGTAACAACTTATCGTATTTTCTGAGGGACTAAGAAAGCACAGTGTTTTCCCACTGAAAATGCTGGCACAGTCTGCAAATAATCTCAGAAATTCCCAAAGGGAGACTCAGAAACTGAGGTCTCCTCTGAGTCGGAATATGAAATCTGAGGAGAAAACCCTGTATCTATCCTAGCATCTTCCTGTCCAGATTCAGAGTCTTGAATCTCTTCAGGAAAAGAGGCATCCCTCTTTCTTTTACCATAAATTACTTTACAAGAAGGATTAATAGCCTGAATTAAACCCTGTGCCAGACACAGTAAACTACTCCTGTCCAAAGAAACTTGAGGAGGCATCGATACATGCTTGGGTTTTGTTCTTTTTTTTTTGACAAGACAAATGCAGCCAACCATGTTACTAACATCAGCCGTTGCTTCCCCAGGAATGGACATCCTGACACAATAAGGAAAACTTCCCTGTTTCTTCTCCCAGAACTGACAAGAGTGGCTCTGCCTTGCCTATTAAGGGGATACCAACAGCCACAGAGAATGTGGCTAATCCCCAATCAATGGTGGCTGCAGGCACTAGACCAGAAGGACCCAGGACAAAAGATGAGTGGTCTGAGGTACTACAAATGGCTACAGCAAATTGCTAGTCTGCTGCTGTATGGTAGCAAAGTCTGTTTTTGCTTTTTTTTTTTTTTTGTGGAAGGAAGAAGGACCAACAATGGGACCATTATTCTGTTCCATAGTCAATCCAAAAATGGTGCCTTTTTCCTGGGGAAGGCAAGCAGAAGTTTCATGTAAGCACTACAACTCCACAAAAGTTACCCTTTTGACAGAGAAACACAGTAAAAAGCATTATAAAACTATTCATGCCCTGCAGAATTAAAATAAGCACAACTCCTCCACAGAAAAAATATTTTCAGTTATTTCACACAACTTTTAAACTAAAAGAAAAAATGACAGCTTTGTTTTAAAGTAGGTTATAGTCTCAAGACAGTACATTAAAACACAATACACCTAGCTTTAAAATAACTTTCCTGAAGATTAAAGTAATAAAACATCAACAAAATTAAGAAAATGGAAGTTTTTTTTCCCCCATAAGGAACTTACCTGCCCAGCAAAGGAAAGCACAAGCCAACTGTCGATCCTCGAAAGCCTGAGAGGAATGTATTCTTTGGTGGCATATATCTGTAGGGCCTACCACCCAAATTTGTCTTTTAGTCAGATCAGCTCAAGCTGACTGATAGTTTGGGCAAGTGGAAGGTGCCCTGAAGCTTTGGAGGCTGGCTGGCTGTTATATCCTTGGCAGGACATAAACTATATAAGGATGCTGCAGCAATTGTTAAGGAAATGTGTTAATGAAACAAAAAGAAAGAAAAGAAGCAGCCAAGAAAAGGTATAAAAACAACAAGAATCTAGAAACACGGCTGTTGGGGGAATAAAAACAGTAAGGTCTAATTTGGTGCATGACAGACAGAAAAAAGTTGCAGACTACAAATGGGAGAGCTGATCAAGGATGGTAAAAGTTACAAAAAAACTCCCCAAATAAATAAAAATAGTCTTACCTAAAAAGAATATGTAAGACTCCTATTAAAGTGGCAGAATATACTGCACCCACTTGACTGCATACCCTCAGATATACAAAGTGAGGAAATCACATGCACCAGTTGTATGGGAAGAAACTTTTCACCACGCTACAAAGTAAAATCCTACTGCCTTTGTGTGAATAATGTCTTGTGTTCTTTTATTTCCAATGTAATAGTCAACAGGACAGCAACATTGCCATTTTTTGTAATTATTCATCTGTATGGTGGCACTCATCAAAATTTTAGCATCCCCTTATACTGCCCTTAGGTGTTCATTTTTTAGGTATGATATCAGTCCTTTCTTGGATGTGAACCCATAATCTTCAGGTTCAGGGCTGTATATGGTTACCAGATGAACCACACTGACATCCATGCAGTGTAAGCTGAAATACTGAAGGGTGACTTTACATCAGTCATCATCAAAGTGATGGCAGGAAGAGTGCTGCCATGGCGGAATGTTAAGCTTCTGCAGAGACAAATCACTGAATGGAGCAGGAAGAAGGGAGTATGTGACATGAGAATTAAATACTGTCACAAGGGTGCTCAAAGGGGTGGCCACAGTAAACGCTGAACATCTTGCAATACCTTATGACCTGTAACCACTAACAAGATAAGTCTCAACTGGAAAACTGTGGATGCCACTATAAAAAGAGGGATGCAAGACCAAAAAAAAAGTACAGACTAGCAAGCATGAGATAGGTGGCCAGGAAAGAGATGAAAACAATCCTGGAATGTAGACTGGGAAGCTTCTTGGAGAACAACAGACTGTAGCACAAGAGTCATCAGACTTTCAGAGGAAATCAGTGATGTGAGGAAAACATGCTGCAGTTTGAGTCTTCTACAAAAGCCTGAGACCCAGACTACTGTCGCAAAGCCGGGACCTGGAGCAACTTGTAACTCATATGGGCTGCCACTCACACTCAAATACAAATATGAGTTCAGGAGTTCAGGCAAGGCAGTAAGGGGGGTGTGGGAATGGGTAGAAATATAAAGGAAGGTTTCAGTCAGTAACTAAGACTGAGATTTAGGTTTAGGAAGGGCAATTGGATTTTTAGGGATAGGAAGGAGCAAGTAGTTCTAGGGCTAAGGTGCGGGAGGGAAGTTTAGAGTTTGGGAGCTACATGGGAATTTAAATTTAGGGAATGTGTGCAAGTTTAGGCTTAAAGAGCAACTGGTGAATTTAGGGGAAGGAGGGGGTGGGGGTTTTGGTTAGGGTTAGGGAGTGAGGACTCAGGGTTAGGATTTGGTTGGGAGTTTTAGGTTTAGGTTTAAAGAGTGACGACTCAGGGTTAGGATCTGGTTGGGAGTTTTAGGGTTAGGGTTAGGACTCTGGTGTATAGTTTAGTAGGGCTGAGTGGTTGAAAGGCTAAGAAATTAAGTATGATCAGTCTAGTAGGAATTAAAACACTTACCATTTAGAACAAGTGGAAGCAAGTGTGTTACAAGCTACTAGCATACGAGCCCTTAAAGTAGCCCTCTTCAGTTTTCCAAGTTGGAAACAAAACAGATGAATGAGGGAGGCATTAGCTCTGATGTTTCTGGATTTTAGAAAGGTCTTTGACTTGGTCAACCATAAGGGGCTATTAGAATAATCAAGTGGGTCAAAGGAAAAGATAGAATGTCAAGGTAAGTAGAAAAATGGCTGGTAGGGAAAACTGAGAATCTGGTGGTTTAATGATCATTCAGGAGAAAGGACATTTAGCTAGTTGAGTAACAAGGAGTCAGCAATGGGGCTTCCATTAAATAATGGGATTTGGTCAGACCTCACTGTAGAACAAAATAACAGAATAAATGTATTTATGGGTGACAGACAGGGTCATCAGTACCTGACAGTGACCTAGATTAAGGAAGACCTAACCAGGCATCTGCAACAACTGGACCAAGGAATTACAGGGTACACAAAACAAGTCTTATGAGGAAAGACTGAAAGCTCTGTCACTGTAGTCTGTCTCCTACAGGTTGCCAAGGGGTGACCTGTGCTTGGCTTACAGGGCAGTCTCTGACTTGGCACTGATGAAAATGTTACACATTCATAAATCAAACTGCAGGAGGGTCACTCACTCCAGGGATCTTAACCTAGCCTCTGACATAAACAGGTCATGCTGGAGAGATAGATACATCTCCCAGAGACTGCCACTTCTCTGTAACAAGCTTTCAATTCACATGAAACAAAGCCCCTCCCTGACCCTTTTAAACGCAACCTAGATCAATGGATGGTTGATCGCATATTCACTCCTGGGTGGGCCCATGTCCCTCCTGGACAGAGGAAGTTGGTATTAACTACCATAGACCCTTACCTCTGCAAATGTTACTCACCTAACCACCAACAATTAGGGCAACTTAGGATAAATATGGCTAGGCTTGTAAGGGCTCTAGGTCCGTTAGCCTAGTAACCTCCTATGAACCTATAAACTTATGAAGAAGTTCTAGAAGCTGGCATAATGGGCAGGGAAATTTGCAGCTTATATTTAATGTCAGTAAAAGTAAAGTGTTTCACCTAACTTGGGGTTATATGAGCTTGGGAGACTAATAGTTGAAACTGAGCAGAAAAGAGGTATCCAAAGGCTCATTAGTGCAAGTCCCAAACCTAAGATACTGAATATGCAAAAATATGAACTTGTATAGACTAAGTCTGAAAATGTTGCATTTCAAAGTATTTACTTTTCAAAGATTGGTGATTTCAAAGTAAAAAAAAACTAAATATATATATATATATATATATATATATATATATATATATATATATATACACACACACACACACACACACACACTATATATATATATATATATATATATATATATATATATATATATATATGTATATATATATATATATATATATATATATATATATATATATATATAAAATATATATAGATAAATAAGTGTGTGTGTGTGTGTGTGTGTGTGTGTGTATATATATATATATATATATATATATATATATATATATATATATATATATATATATATATTGCATTTGTTAACTGGGAAATTCCGACTGGATACAGGTCCATTTTCAGTGGAAGCCCTGGGAGAAAAGCTCCAAATGTACAAACAGGTGTAAATACAGTAAAAAATGTTACAGAGAATTTATCACATAATTCAAACTTGTTTAGTGATCTTTACACACACAGGTATATGTTATTCACATAAATTATTACATTGTTTTATAACAAAATTGTGGTTTATTTAATGATATATGCACAGAGATATATGTTTTTTTTTCTCACGTACACACAGGAAGGTTGGAAGTTGGAGGCTGAGAAAGAAGTAGTTAAGGATTTAATCTTCAAAAAGAACATATGTATAGTACGATGATTATCACATATGACTATAGGCTTAAGTTTAAAATTTTTTCCATTATGTGGTAGGACAAGATGTTTAGACTGTTAGGGGATCAGAGTTTTAATCTTGTAATGAGGTTCACATATGTAGATTGTGTTTGAAAGGAGGTTAGTCAGGGTTTGAACAGGGACAGAGTCAATACATTTTTAGGTAATTTCTAAGGGATTTTTTGAATTGGGCTAAGGAGGGATCTGTGGTGAATTCTGCAGGAAGTAGGTTCCAGTTTTTTTCTGGCAGAGTTGGAGAATAGTAAATCACCGGCTGAGTTGTTGGTTTTAGCAGTTTATACTAGCATTTTGTTGGCAGAGCGAAGGGCCTTTAGGTTACTGTAAGGGGTGATAATATTTTTCAGTATGGGTGTACTGTCTGGTTGGGAGAGAATTTTGTGAACAGCTATTAGTTGGTTATATTGCAGTTGGTTGGGTAATTCTAGCCAGTCTAGTGATTGAAGGTTAAGACAGCGATGGGTTCTATAAGCTGATCCTGTGGCAAATCTGGCAATGTTATTATAGCACCTAGTAAGTTTACTGAGATTAGATTTGCTTAGGTTTACGAAGATGGGTGAGGCTAGAGAAGGGCTGATAGCAGATGAGTGCGGGCAATAACAGTTCTAGCAGATGGAGTTAGGAATTGTTTAATCCAGTATAAGGACCCCAGTTTTTTTATTAACTGTTTTAATAGTTTTGTCTATGTGAGCATCAAACTTAAGGTTATTTTGTCGATGATCACTCCCAGTAGTTTAGTGTTAGGTTCTGGGGAAATTATGGTGCCATTATAAGATGTTATGGTGAGAGGAGGTGAGGGGACCTTTTGAGTATGGGAGAAGAGTAATAGATGGTTTTATTTGGGTTTAATAGTAGTCAGCAACCAGTTAGCCAGTTCTATACCTTGTTAAAAGTGATTTGGGTCAGGGATTGTAGGTCTGTGGGGGAGGTGGCAGAGCAGATTAGGGTGGAATCATCTGCGTACTGAATACAAGTTGCATCTAGGATGACTTTAAACAAATCATTAATGAATATGGAGAATAGGGGGGGACCTAGTATAGATCCCTGTGGGACACCAAGGGTGACTGGTAAAAGAGATGATAGGTTATCCTTCCATAGTACAGCTTTTTGTCTGTCACTTAGGTAAGAATGAAACAAGCTGATTGCTTGGTTATCTATGGAGAGTGATTTTAATGTGTCTAGGAGTAGGTGATGGTTTACCATGTCAAATGCTTTAGATAGTCTAGGAAGAGGGCTGAGGAGAGCTTGTTGTTGTTATGGTTTAGATTTATTGTGTGAGAGAAGGAAAGAAGGACTGAGGTTGTACTATGGCAAGGTCTAAATTCATGCTGGGAGGTAGCTAGGAGAGAGTTTTGATTCAGATAGGCAGGAAAATGCTTGTGCATACATTTTTCCATTATTTTAGCCAAGGGAGACAGGATGGCTATGGGCCTATAATTTGAAAGTGCAGTGGAATTTTATGAAGTGGAATAATGTGGGAGATTTTCCAGATGGAGGGGATATAAGCTTTGTTGATAGTTCTATTGATTAAAATTGAGATGGGGTATGCTATTTCATTAGCGGCTTTTTGGAGATACTCTGCAGGTAGTAGGTCTGCTGAGAGTGTGGTAGGTTTCAGTTTCTTAAGTAGGGACTTAATAAAAGATGCTGGTACTGGGTAAAACTGAAAGTGGATTTTATTTATCAGGTGTGGGATAGATGGTGCTTGGGGTATTAGGAAATAGCTTAATAACTAGGGCTTGTACGGTTTCTGTAAAGAACGTATTAAAGGTGTTAGCAACAATTGTAGGAGGTTGTTGGAGTGTAGTTAAGGGGGTAGGTGTAGCTAACTGGCCTGGGTGGAGAAGTTTATTTATGCCTGACCAGAATTTTTGTGGTTGGTTTTGGTGCTTTTAGGTTCATAGGTTCATACTAGGCTATCTGCCCTGGGGCAATTATAAGCCTAGCCCGATTTTGTTTGGCTTACGCCACCCCTTGATTTGAGTATACTGTGCCCTTTTTACGGTTTAGTTTACTGTGCCTCTGTCTAATAGTGACACAGAAGTAATCCCTGGAACAAACCTACGATCCCCCATCCACTCATCAAGATTCTTCTTGAAGAGATTCAACGAGGTGCTCTGCCTAACATGAATTGGAATTGTATTCCAGAGCAAAGGGAGCCTCTGGGTTATGAATCTGTCCCTCCAGCAAGTCCTATTTATTTCTGTGCTGAGGTTCAAGTCCCTCAAGCATGTGGCTCTAAGGGATTTAGATTTACTGAGGTGGAGCATGTCCATTAATTCTGGATTGGACATAGCTTTATATGTCAGGCATAGATCGCCTTGAAGTAGGCGGTATGCAACTGAGTAGAGCTGGAGTTTTTTTAACTGAGCAGCATATGGCATCTGTTTGAGTCCCTTGATCCTCTTGGTGAGGTACTTTTGGGGTCTTTCTAATTGCTGCAGGTGTCGGGTAAGGTACATCCCAAAAGGGGCATTGTATTCTATGATGGGCCTGATGAGGGATGAATAAAGGGGCACGATTACCTCTCTTGATCTAGATGTGAATCCTTTCGTGATGAGGTGGGCCATGTAGAAGGTCTTTCTAACCACTTTGGCAATGTGGTTGTCAAAGGAGAGATTGCTATCAACTTGGGTCCCCAGATCCCTAATTACTTTCTCTATACTTAATGGTTTACCGCTTATGTGGTAGTTTTTGGGCACATTGTTTTTGCCAAAGGGTATGACTATACACTTTTTGGCATTTAGCTTTAGACCATGGCTCTGTCACCAGTTATCCGTCTCTGTGAGACCTTTTTGAAGGATGTTTGTGTCAGCTGGAGAGTCGATTATGACGCCCAGTTTGCAGTCATCTGCGAACTTGGTGAGCCATAGTTCTCCCACGTTGGCCTGTACCTCGGAAAAGTATGTACCGAACAAGAGCGGTCCCAGGACAGAACCTTGTGGGACACCACTTGTGACTGGTTTTGAGTCTGACATGGCTCCAGCAACTCTCACTCTGTGGGTTCTGTCTTTGAGCCAGTTTGCGACCCATCTTGTTACATAGGGGTTTATATTTAAGCTGGATAGCTTATCTATGATGCCCGCATGGGGTATTGTGTCAAATGCCTTTGCTAGGTCTAGATAGGCTGTGTGGACTATCTTCCCTTCATCTATGGATTTGGTGACTGTTTCAAAGAAGTCAACCAGGTTCAAAAGGCAGGATCTGCCCTTGAAGCCGAATTGGGTAGGATCTAGTGTCTGTAGGTCCCCGATGTCTTTGTTTATGAGCTCCATGATGATCCTCTCCATAGCCTTGCAGACTAAGCTAGTCAGGCTTATGGGGCGATAGTTTCCAGGGTCCGTGGAGGCTCCACCTTTGTGGAGTGGGACCACTGTTGCTGTATGCCATTCTGTGGGCACATATCCTGTAGTGAGGCTTTTGTTGCAGATTACAGTAGTAACTCTTTTTCTCTAGCATAATGGACTTCTTTGTGTCATTTCTCAGCTGTTTATATTTGAGTTGGTCTTTTGGGGATTTGGTAGTTTTCCAGGAGGTCCATGCTTTTTTTCTGTTAAGAATTTTTTGTCTAGTATCATTGGTAAGCCATGGAGCTACTTTGTTATTGGTTTTGATTGTGCGTGTGGGAGCATGTTTATCCAGGATAGCAAGAAATTAGGAGTTAAAGTATGAGACTGCTTCATCAAGCAGAAGCAGCCATAGATTGGACCAGTCACATGTCTTAAGTTCAGTCTGAAATTTAGCTTGACTAAAGTTCTTGCTACTTCTAATGGTTTTAAAGTTAGATTGTTGGGGGATATCATTTCTTTTTCTGATTATATACATCATGAAATGATCACTAAAGTCCTCTGGAAGGATGCCTGTTGTATATATCTGGGGTAGGTTGTTTATTAATATCCAGTCGAGGATACTTTCCTTATTGTTAGGCTTATTCATTCTGGTAGAAGTAATCATCTGGGAGAAGCCATGCAAATTTATATGGGTAGAGGGAAAGTCTGGAGAGCAAGTATTCCAGTCAATATTAACGTCCCCAAGAATAATAGTTTCCTGGGGGCATTTGGTGGACAGCCATTGTAGGATACCCTCCAATGTGTTTGCGTTGTTACCTGGGGGAATGTAGATACATGCAATATTTATAGATTTGTGTTTGTTGATATGGACTTTTGTGATGAGTAATTCTGCGTTGTTAGTGAGTAAGGCATTTGGAGTAATAGTATTAGATACTTCTAGGGTGCATCTGTACAAGATGGCTACCCCCCTTCTATTTTTAGAGATGCGATCAAGTCTTAATATATTGTAGCCATGGGGTGTAACCTCATTATCAATGGTGGTAGGTTTGAGCCAGGTTTCAGAAAGACATAGCATATCAGGGGAGTGGATATCTAGGAGGGCATGTAGATAGTGAATTTTCTTATTAATGCTTCTAATGTTTAGGTGACACACTAGGAGTGAGTTGGAGGCATTATTTGAGTTCATAGGCTAGTGGGGGGGTTATTTGTGGGGGGGGTATTGACTGGTGGGGTTGGTTCTGGGTTAGGATGGATGTCACCATCCACAATGAGGTTAGGTAGTAATGTAATGGATAGTTTCTGGAGTTTTAGTAAGAGTTTGTGATAGTATTTAGTTCTGGGGTTAATATATGAAAGACAAATGGGATGTTGCGTTTCTGCTTTGGAAGAGCTTGATGACAGGTGGGGTAGTGGTTGATAGGAGATAAATGGCTTATTGGTTGTACTGGTTATGGTTCTAGGGTACTGAGTGCCAGGGAGGTAATGGTATTCATAGATTTTGAGAAGATAGAGAAATATAAATGGGCGTATAAAGCAGTAATGGGTTTAGATTTTGGAGGATTGTGAAAAGTTAGTGGAGGCATTGTAGGGGTCATTACTTAAAGCGAGTATTGGGGTATTTGTAATTAGTTTATAGTGAGAGACTGGAGAGAGATTGAGTTGTAGGGTTGGGTCCTGTGAATGATTGGGTAATAATGATGATGTTTTAGATGTGTGGGAGTGGTTTAAGATGAGGGGGAGTGGCAATGTGGTAATAAGTGTAGGAGTGCAGGGGTAGGTGGGAATTGGGGGCAGGGTAGGGGAGCAGAGTGAGCCCGCAGGGCGAATGGAGTGGGTAAAGCCAGAGGGAGAACAATCAGCAGAGTGTGAAAGTCTGAAGGTAAGTTTGTTGAGATGTAGAAGAAGGTAAGAGGTTTACAAAGTATAGACTTAGGATCTTAGAAGAGTGATATGTGGATAAGTTATACTAGGACAATAGTGAGAGAGTAAGCAGTAAAAAGAGATGACTAGGAACTGTGTTAGGGAGATTTGGTAAAGAATAGGTAAAGGATTTAGAGACAGAAAGCTAATAGTAGAGCACCACCTAGTGGGCAGTCACTTTATTGCAGCAAAAGTCCCCTAAAGGGGGATATCAGGTTAAGGGAGAGGAGGGAGATTTCCTAGTTTGAAATAAGGAGGGTATAATAGGGGAATTAAGGGTTATTTAGATGAGAAAAGGGGGGTATGGCTGCTGGCTAACCTGGCAGGGAAGCTTGCTTTAGCCTAGCAGTAGTTTTATACTAAATTTAATTGTTACAGATGGTATTAGCAGTACACATACTTTCACTGTTTTTCTTTTGGGGAATGACTCTCAGGGAGCAGATAGGCTTTTTCTTTATTGTGGGCTATATTCATAGACATCCAGCAGGGCACATTCAGGTAGGCTAGTGCAGGATGGGCAGGAACACAAGCTGATACATATAGGGAGAGAGAAAATTGTAGTGAGGCCAACAGTACAGGAATCTAGAGTTTACAGGCAAAGAGTTTTAACAGACACAGTTACTTGAGTAACCTCAGCAGGTAATCACAATATTCTTATCATACTTTTCATAAAAATACTGGTTCCAGTTCTTTTAGGTACTATTGATCTTCTAAAAATGATTACAGAAGGTTGGAGATAATAAAGGGAGAATCAGAAAATCAGCTGTGTGAGGTTGCTACTCTCTCTACACATAATGCAGTGAGGCAACACAAATTTACATTACCTCTAGGTGCAGATACATTTGGTGAGATTAGGCTGTTGGAGGTTCAAAAGCTTAGAATGGAAATAGACTGAGTAGGAGAAGGTGCTACACTCATATCGCATTGCCGGTTTGGTTAGTCTGATATAGTAAAGTGGCAGCATGTCCCATTTCTTAGGCTCAGCACTAACTGTGACATAAACTTACAATAAAATTCAAGCCAGCATGCATTCTATTAAGTGACTAACTAGACATCAATTTACAATGGAACCCTGACCAGCACCCATTCAATTAAGCGACTGACACATACTACATAGTAAAAGCCTTGACTAGTTACTATATTAATGTGCAAGCAGCAGATGCTACAGCTAACATGAAGGTTACGCAGTTAAACTCTGGATAAGCACCTTAATAACACAGACAATTGCACAGGTAAGTAGATCTACGTAGATCAGTTCCACGTGCACAGCGCTAATTAGTATGAGCATATAAATAACAAACCAGCAGACATTCAGTTAAGCGAATGGAACATATCACTTTGTAGGAACCTTGTCTGATAACTATATTCAAACACTATAAACGAAGCACCTGGAGCCACAAAATATACAAACTTCGACTTTATTAATAAACCAACAAATAAAACGATAAACGCTTAACTTATTCCCCGCGTTTTGCTGAGGAAATTACATAGATAATGAAAAATGTGGTGAATAAGTTAAGCATTTATCATTTTATTTGTTGGGTTATTCATAAATTAAAACCAGTGGAACAACTGTATATACAGTACTAAATAAAATCCAACAAAAATGGTCTGGGTGACGCAGGAAGATAGTAATAAAACGGTCTTTTTTTATTCGAAGTTCACCACAAGCGCTTTCACCGTGACTCAAATACAGGGCTTTTTCAAGTACAAAGAAAACACAAAATACCCCTCCTATTTAACTTCCCCTAGATAAAAAGTGCACCAAAACTTTTAAAGCTGTATGTACACTATCTACATTTGCATCATAAAATGTTCACAAAATGCATAGTAAAATCCCTTCATAACCATCAGCGTAAATACACATAAAGACTTATAAAAAACAGTTTTATACAGGTAAACATATACACATATTACTAAGCATTGTCCCCCAATATCAGTGCCAAAAGACATACTGGGAATAACCCACTTGTTAAAAATACATCAAAACTTCTCAGACCTCCTAACCAAATATGGTTTAATGGAAATATGGTCATTTAATCCTGGAGGTTGGGTTGCATTTAATTTTAGTTGCCAGTAAGTCTCCCTACAACAATGCCAATTCTCCCAATCCCCACCCCTTGGGTCTACTTGAACTTGTTGCAAGATACCAAAAAGAAACCCAGGGGAAGTTAAATAGGAGGGGTATTTTGTGTTTTCTTTGTACTTGAAAAAGCCCTGCATTTGAGTCAGGGTGAAAGCGCTTGTGGTGAACTTCGAATAAAAAAAGACCGTTTTATTAATAAAGTCGAAGTTCATATATTTTGTGGTTCCAGAAGCTTTGTTTATAGTGTTTGGTCCAGTTCGTATTGAGGTGCCTTTTCCTCTCATTTTTTCTGGTATATTAATATTCAGGCAGAAAGTGTTTCAGAAAGTGTTACAGTGTTCCATGTGCAATGCTATCACAGTTTGAGCGTTTACAGTAAAAACAAGCACACATTCAGTGAATTATGAAAATAAAAAAAAATTACAAAAACTGCACAAGAACAGCAAGTGTTTACAATCACTGTTCTCCTTTAAAAGAAGAGCAACCTCCCCCACACAATATATATATATATATATATATATATATATATATATATATATATATATATATAGATATATCTATATGGGTCTCCTTCAAAATATCGAAAGACCACTTACTCGAATCCCAAATCATCAAGATGACAAAATCAAAACCACGTATCTGCAAACCGTGAAACCTTTGAAAATGTTCACTGGGAAAGGAAGCACTTGGCCACCATGGGGAAGTTTGCTCTTTTCCCCACTATACTGTGATCTCGGAATTGGTATATTTAGTTGATGGGTGTTACTTGCTTTGTTGTGAGTATTTTGTCCTGGTGATGATTTGGGATTCGGGTAAGTGGTCTTTCGATATTTTGAAGTAGACCCATATATATATATATATATATATATATATATATATATATATATATATATATATATATAGATATATAAAACTAGGGGTGTGGGGGAGCTCCCACTTTAGGGTGTGTGGGGGAGGTTGCTCTTCTTTTAAAGGAGAACAGTGATTGTAAACATTTGCTGTTCACGTATAGTTTTTGTAATTTTTTTTTATTTTCATAATTCTCGGGCCTACAATTATGAGTTTTGTAATTACAGTGGGGATCTGACAAAGAACATGGTGTACTGCTCACAACCAATGTGGACTTCATAAAATAGAGGAGGGGAGGGGTAATAGAATGACAAGATATAGCCAATCAGGTAGACTCAAGACATGGAAGTAACAGTCCCATTGCAGAGGACATTGGTGTGACCACATCAGAAATGCTATTGGCACTTCTGGAGACTCCATATGAAAACATTAAACTGGTACTGGCAGAACAGAGGAAGTTAACAAGGGTGCAACAGAAAATAAAAAGGGTGAGTTATGAGAACAGACTAGGAAAATTAGAGATGTACAAGTTGACCTAAATGCCATGTTATTCCAGTCATTAAGGGCTGTTTCTTCCCCTTAATCAAATTCTAAGAGTGTCACATATAAAGAAAGCATAAGTTAACTAGTAAACTATTGTTCTACACACCAGCACAATGTTTTTGTGAAATCTCTTTATTATTTCATACTGGCATTTGTCTCATCACTACAAACAGCATTTAGGCTAGGAGGGGGTAGCTACATCTCAAGATTTCTATGGCCTTAAACATATCAAAAATGGGCCGATCACTAATTCCAACTGCTGGATTGTTAAAATGTTTTAACCTAAGATACTTGTTGCTCAAAGTCTTTTGATGATTGTTAACAATACTGAACCATATTATGAGTTTAAAAAAGTACTACAATAATTGATGCTGATTGACTGGAATGTTGCTTGGGACTACAGAATAATGCTGAGACATGTATTTATTTATTTTTTATTTTGAATAAAACCTTTTGGTAATACTGGTAATTAAATTCAAAACTAGTACTACTCATTTATTGACATAGATTTTAATAATAGTTTACACTTTTTGATATGCAATTCCTGTACTAATCTTTGTAACGAGGGGCTGGTGCTGTCTTAAACACTGTCTTAAAACCTAGGGGAGGGTTACAAATGGTATTAGGGAAACTATAATTTGCATTTACCATTTTTTTATTCTTTTTATTAATTAATTCAGAGTTACAACGTAAATAGAAAACTAAATAAAAGTTACAAAAAACTAACAAAAAAATATAAACACTAATCTTTTTGCACCTTAAATTTTATTATCCTAAAGAATACAACATAATCCTTCATAAACACAACTCAGGACAACTGGCATGTTTTCCCCTAAAAATCCTATTTGGTTTAATGAGTCAGAGACCACACAAGGCTTCATTAATCACCTGCAACTAATACTACATGGCCCCGAATAAGAGTGGGGCTTAGCGGCTAAGTTAATGCACCAAGAATTAAATTACATGATGAATCAAGGTCTCAGGCCTGTATTACTGGGCATCCAAATACTGATATCAAGGTAACATTTTACTTTTTCCACCTGCAATTACTTTTTCCCTTCAAGGTACCCAGCTCTTTTGTCTTCCGCCAAAACTGTTATCCTACTGCCTTTAAGTCCTTAGCTTTAGGAAAATTATCTGATTTCTATACCTTAGTTATTACCTTCTTTACTAATAGTACTATGAAAAAAGCCAGCTTTAAATTATAACACTCAAACTATATGCTCCCCCATTATACCTAAAAAATAAAATATCCCATTAAAGAGGACTGACTGCTTAAAATCTGATTATTCAGTTATGACAACGATTCTTTATACCTAACAAATTTTGGAAATTTCTCAAAAATATGTATCCAGTCCCCTCATGCCCCTGATATGCATTTCCAACTCTTATTTTGCGCAATGGGAAGCATCTTTTGTAGTCTCACTGGGGTATAAAAGTAATTGAATAAACACTTCCATGCAAACACCATGTCTGTCCTAGAACCCATGATCCCTGCTAACAGCTTTACAACCTGTCACCATTCTCCTATTGAAAATTCCTCATCCAGGGTATGGATCCATGTCACCCTAAGGCTAAACATCCCTGAGTATTTGACATAAGCCAAGACCAAATATATCTCCCCTATCAAATGCCTTTGTAGGATGCCAGTTATCCAAACCCCAATTAACACCACTGTACCAAGCCTGGGAAAGGAGCCAGATCCTTGCTAACATTTTTGCATCTTACATCCTCAATATATGTAGCTCTAAGGAACCAGTAATCCTCCTGGCTGACCTCATAGTTAGCCCTCAAGACCTGGGGATCTTGCATTCTACCCTCACCCCAAAGTTGGTGCCAACATCTCAACTCTGTATTCCTAGGTACTAACTCCAAAACAGAGTAAGAGTTTAGGTGTCATCTTTTTTAGCAATAGAAACTTAGGAAGGATATACATTTGAAGGGTAATAACCTTCTCATCAAGATCCAGTAATAATATTTTCCACCTCTGAAATATATGGTCTAGCCTAACCTACAAGTGTAGATTTGTAGCTTTCACAGTTGCAGTGAGTCAGTCTGACAACCATACCCCCATATATTTCAAAATATTGCCTCCATTCAAAAAAGGAAACAGCTTCAATAGCAGACTAGGATCACAATTCATTCTAATCACTTTTTATTTTTTCGTTGTTTGTTTTAGTTTCATTCATTTTATAGCTGAACCATCTCCTAGACCTTTATAAAGTCACATATACTGGCCTCAAGTCAATCTACAAGTCAGTACAGGTAATTAAAGTATCACTTACATACAGAGCTATCTTCAACCCCTACACACCCAATGTAAAACCATTTATCCTGGAATTTTGTGCATTTAGAGCGCTTCAAGTATATTGTAAAAAGAAGGGGTGATAGAGGCCATACCTGCCAGGTGCCCCAGGTTTATGGAAAAGACACTGACAGTCTTGCTGCTATCTTAACTCTAGTTTCAGACACAATATAGATCACTCTCATTAAAGATATGAATCCAGCAAGCAATCCTATTGTCTTTAAAACTGCAAATATAAATCCCACTCAGCTGTACCAAATGTCGTTTTCATGCCGAGGCTGAGGGTTATGTTCCAACTACCCATCTGAGTCACCCTCTCAATAATCATCAGTGTACTTATGATATTATCATGAATCTACTGCCTGCCCCACAAAGCTACACTAATCGAGATGCACCAGCTTAGAAACCACTGAGACCAACCTCTAGGCCATTTAGTATTGAAACTGGCCTATATGATGACAGGAGGGTATGATCTTTGTCCTGCTTCAGTATTACAGACACCACTCTTCTTTCCATGTCAGTGGAACACAAAATGAGGTAATTGCCTTGTTCATTAAGGCTACCATAGTGGTCAACAGATGCTTTCTACCCAGTCTTAGAATCCTATCAGAACCTTAAAAGTTATTTAAGGGCTGTGAAAGCAAAACTGATCTAAGCTCACTATCAATAAGAGTTTCAAGGAGCTTTACCACAAGCACAGTATCTGCCCACCCTGCCACCCTCAGTGCCTTCAGACATCATAACCACTTTTCAGGTCACAGTCCAGAAGAAAATGGTAGCTGTCTTGTGTTCATGCATGTTTCTGCTGTAGACACACTACATGTAACTTCAGGTACCTAGTTGGGGTCCCACCATGTTGCAGTGTATTACATGTAACTTCAGGTACCTAGTTGGGGTCCCACCATGTTGCAGTGTATATATAAATTGTTAGATATATACATTTAGACATATATACCTCTGTATATTAGAGAATATATGTGTAGTAAAAATAACAGTGCATGTGCACTTCTGTTTGCTAGTTAGATGCATGTACACTTCTATTAGCTAGAATATATGTAGGGAAATGTAGTCTGTTAGATGCATGTACATTTCAGTTTGCTAGTAAAGATATATATATATATATATATATATATATATATATATATATATATATATATATATATATAAAGAGTTAACTGCTTTTAGCTAAAATTCAAGTAAAAAAGGAAAAAAAGGCATCCAGCTGTACATAACATGAATGTTCAGTGTCTGGTACTTCAAGAAAGATGCTGCTCAGGATGACTCCTTAATTCCTGAGACACAGGTGCAAGAAATGAACAACTCCCTACCTGGTTGGAGGCAAGGACGACTTCCTAAACGGTCACATAATGCACCTTGAAACAGAACACAAAGTAGCTTATCAACAGACTGCATGAGATCACATGAATTTCAACTGTTAACATGAACAGACTGTTCTCTTGGACAAGATCCGGATGGCACAAAAAAGAATATAAAAAGGACATTAAAAGTATATGATGTTAGATGTGATTTCTTGTTAGATCTGTAAACTGGAGATCCTCCGTGCTGTTTGAAAAGTTTAACCTGAAACATTAAAACTGTAAACTGTACAGTATTGTACGTGTCATCTGTTGCATAGACAAGTTATTTTATTAGTACTGTGTGTGTTAATCGGGTTTTTATTTTAACAAGACACCAAAAGCAAGCAGCAGCAGCATTCAGCGCAAATATCTGCAATTATTTTTTCATAAATAGCATGGCAAAATGGTGTTTTAATGATGACAATGGCATTTAAGGAGTATTAACAGCAGTACAGTAGAATACATATGTTTCCCTTTTTGCACTTTAGTGCCTCTCAACTACATGAGTACCATAGCTTTACTCACATTTATGCTGGGTACTCATGCAAGCACACAGTGTAGAACAAGCCTCATATTACAGCCATACTCATGTGCGCAATGTGAAAAAAGTGTTATTCAGAGATTTTCACTCTATGTAGGCTCATTAGCATAACAGCTACTCTAGCAGCCTCAAATTTTCATGATAAAAACAGATTCAGCCATTACTTTGCTCATCACACTATGGAATTTGCTTATGAGCATGCAGTGCATGCTTTTATATTTGCAAACCTGAAAATTCTAAATTTAAATACTATTCACATGAAGCAAGTGAGACTGCAATGCTGCCTAGACATTTTGGTTACTGTTTTATACATATACTAATATCATTTGTTGAACCAAATGAAACAGTGCTGGGAAAGGGGGGTACAGTTTATGGGTGAAGTTGATGACAAATTAATTTTGTTTGATGAATGGATAACTGTGAACAGGGGTGCCTGATGTGGTATGACACTTGCAGGGGTTGTTTTACACAGGTTTACGTGCCACACTGGAAGGTTTAATGTACATTGTAGTACATGGATTACATAAGCCCTGTTTTAAGCTGAAGATGGTGCTTATCATAACTGTTATTATCCATTACGTGTGAACTGCTCTGTTTGATTCTGTGTAAATGACATATGCTGCCATATATACTGCTGTGTCCTATAAAGGGAAAAGGGTTACAGCTGTCCAAAGGACATTACTCACTGTGGCATCTTTAAATAGTACATGGGAGCTTGTAACCTGTGTCTACTAGTGTCATCATTGCAATGAACCTTGCAGTCTGCAGGCCACTATGGTATGACTGCTGTGAATGATGTGTCCACATAACTTTTAGAATCTCCTCTTGTGATGGACTTTGGGTGCAGGAAGGAATGCACGTGTGAGTGTGTGTGTGTGTGTGTGTGTGTGTGTGTGTGTGTGTGTGTGTGTGTGTGTGTGTGTGTGTGTGTGTGTGTGTGTGCATGTATCTTCTTAGGTGGAGGTGAGATAGGGGGCCTAAATCACTACTAACTAGGTTTGCTAGCCCTGCAGTGCTCCATGGGAGGAGTACAATATACATGTCTTGTCTGTCCTAGGGAGTACTGTGGAAGAGGATGCTCATAAAACCTCTTTGGTATTTATGGGCTCATTCTTACTATAGCTGTACCTTGGCACTGTGTGTGTGTGCGTGTGTGTGTGTGTGTGTGTGTGTGTGTGTGTGTGTGTGTGTGTGTGTGTGTGTGTGTGTGTGTGTGTGTGTGTGTGTGTGTGTGTGTGTGTGTGTGTGTGTGTGTGAGGGTGCTTTCACACTTGTCTATGTAGGAAGCCTTATGTGGATAATACTAGAGGACTGCAATGACATCCTGAGGGATGTTCTGGCAAAGGCCTCAGCCTACTGTTGGGCTGCACACACACTGATATCCAGGGTCATATAACTTTTAAGAATGCTGTAGAGCAGACACTGCAGCTGACATTCATGTGTATGAAATTGCAAGATGTTTGGCATACAATAGCAGCCAATTATACACTGTTGAGCCTATAGCACTTCCACAGTTCAGGGGACAGACATGATGCACTGAAAACACTTTTACCCAGCCACAGTTTGGGCAGAGGCAGTATGTGTGCTACTGTGGGCATAAGCACACAGAACATATGACCTGCTCTAGATATCCCTATGCTTATGCATGGTATCCTTTGGAGGATGACATAGCTACCTGCTGTGTGTCAGTGTAGCCTTTACCACTGAATATCAACTGATGCCAAAGGGCTTGCAACCAATCAGGTGGCTTGTGCCACATTGTGGGTGACACATAATGCAGACCATGTGAACACTGGGCCTATTCATGTGCTGCTGAGGTATGTGTAGAACATGTATTACATGCCCCCTGCTGACACATATAGATCTTTCTGATTACAGGTAGACATGCCTGATGGAGACAGAAAATGGAAGCTGAAGTTCTCCTAGGCAGAGAATGACATAATGCTGCAGGCCTTCCATGACCATGGGCAGCAGGTGCTCTGACACATTAGATCAGACCAGGCCTTTCATGAGTATGTCTGTCAGGACCTTGTACAGCAGGCCATTGCAGTCAGTGACCAAAACAGAAACCATGAAAAAGTTAAGAAAAATGTCACTGACATGATATGCATGCATGCTACAAGGAAAACTGCCTGGTAGAGAAATGAAGGGTCAGAGTTGGGGGGGTATCTGATAATAGAGTCACTGTTAATTGGCATGAAGGAGTTCCTGGCATCTCTGACTGGGGGGCCAGGTGAATCACAGATCCACAGTGGGGGTACTTGAGGTAGGAGGTAATTTGCACAGAGCACCCTGCATATTTGATGGAAATGCCCCAGGTGGGTATGTCCTAACATGTGGAGAAATCTGTAATACCTGGTTGATATATGGCAGTGCAACTAATAAGCATTGCTTCTTTGTTCTTACAGGCATATCATGACTACACCTACAGCATCATTCTGCTCAAGGTATATTAACTAAGGTTTGCATGGCACGCCATTATAGAGGTTTACATACACTGGGCTGCAGATGTTGAGGAAGAGTGCATCCACATGCTTGTGTGTGTTTATGTGTTTTCACAGGTGCTGCCTTATCACTTCCTGCACTGGGGATATTGGCATGCCTCATGTTAGGGACCTGTCCAAGTCCAATAATGATGATGGCATCCACTTCCTGGCAAAATTAGAGTTCACAATGATAATGGTGACATGAGTAAAGTGATGGCCATATCTCCTCTCCCTTTCCCAGATAAAGTGCCTGGCTCTGACTGACCCATCTTGCAGTCCCTGGATTCCATAGAAGGATAGAAGCTTCCTGAAACATCTGCACAGTTTTTGTATCTGTAGCCAGCAATGCCTTGGGTATTGACCCCCTCTTTATGAGAGTGACTCTACAGGCACCACTCAGCATATGGCCAGTGTCGTTATACACGGACAGGCAGAAACCAATATAGCCATAGTAGAACTGGTAGGGTTGGAATGTCATCTGTGTGATGACCTGAGGGAGGGCATGGCCCTGTATGGCCAATAATTGTAGTCAGTGCCCTTTTTGTGACTGGTGCTCCTCCTCCACCATTAGTAGGGTAGCCAACCACTGGTTGTTGATGGCACAGTTCATGTCTGCTAGCAGCAGTACCTTCTCACCTCCATCTAGTGTTGAGGGCATAGAGGGATGTTGTGAGCACAGACATGCATAAGGTGTTCATGCAGAGAACACCCATAGACATCATGCCATTCACACTCACAAAACACCCCCTCCTTTCTGTGTGCTGTTGCTTGTAACTATGACATACCTCAGAGGTGGCAGTCCTAAGAGCAGGGACATACGCAATCAGTGTACATACTTTCTGTGGATGCCCTAGATTTGTCCATTAGACCCCAGCAGGGTGCTACATTTTCAGCGGGAGCTGTGACCACACACTGTCACATACCCTCATCAGTACTGTCCACTTCTGTGCATGTACACCATATTTGGGAATCCATTCCCTCCTTGATCAGTCTGCCTAGCTCTTCACACTCACCCAGCCAAGGAACACATACTCACCCACAGCATTAACATACACCCCCACACACACATACTCACAAATGCTGCCTGTTGTTTTGTACTCTCTTATCTAGGTAACCAGTCCAATGCTTGGTATAGTGCAGCCTGGTTGTAATATTGCATATGTCTCACTGTTGCTGTTATATGTTATGTTATGCTTCATCTGGCCTGAAGCTATTAATCAGATGCTGCCTCTTAGTAGTAACATAGCATCCTGTGCCTGCCTCTACTTGGCATAGTCATTCCCTGTGGCTGGCTCCTTCATGGGCTCTTCATCAGGCATCTCCACCACAGCTTACTCTGGGACTTTCTCTTTCTCTGTTTCTCCTCACCATATCTATTTGTTGAGCAATATGGTGCATACTACAGATATTTTACTGTATGTTTCAGGATCATACCACAGAGCATCAGTGGAGATACTGAGACAGCAGAAGTGGATCTTTTGAAATCCAAACGTGTTTGACAGTGATATGTTTCTGTGCCAGTTCCATGCTGATGCATTCTCTGACAATGTTTGTGAGTTTCTTACTGCTATAATGAGCCATGGCTCCAGGCCACACCTAATATCAGCAATAAAATAGCCTTATGGAAAGTCATTACTTACAAATCACTGATATGTCAGATGTGTGTCAAAAGTGGGAATCACGGACACTGCCAGGGTGGCCCAATGACACATATATTACATCCTTTCTGTTGCAGACCACCTGATGATCACTTGAATTAAATCATTTACTGCTGATATATCTTGTCCATGTTTCCCAGGTTGGGCATTTATTGCAGTGTGGGTGCATTCAGTGGCCCCCAGTCCCTCAGGGAAATGGGCTGTGTCATAATATGGCCTCATGGGGTTGTTTCCTTCCTCTGTGATGTGTGGGAATTTCATATGCTCATCCATATGGTGCACAATGGCATTAATAAGCTGATGCAGTATCCTTGAGTCAGATGCTTAGGCTATGTCCCCTGTTCCCACGTTGGTTATTGGAAGATTCCTGTTGCCAGTTTTCCCAAAGCTGCGTATACCTTGGTGTCCATAGGTATGGGTGCTTCATGTATCCCACAATCCTGCCTATGAAGGCAACACATCTCAGCCAACTCCTACATTGTGCCTCTGACCACAAGGTAGCAGTTCATGATTTCATTGTCATGAAATGTTAGGCATGGACAGATGACCTGATGGCACAGAGGGTGATGTAATATACCTCTATGATTATTGAGAGCATGGACAGCCTCTTGCATGCACATATTTGCTAAACTGGGGGCTACTCCAAACATGCTTCCATGGCCTCTCTCCCATAACTCCAGAATTTTGCAGTGGTCAGTCACTTTGGTGGTCAAGTGCTGCTTGGCAAAATGTATGCCTCTTAATCACACTGCCATACAGTTTATCTTCCATTGCATTTGTAATGATCCTTATTTTAATAGCTTCTGAATCCTACTGCCATATTATCTTCCTTTGCATGCGACTTGGCCCTCATTTTAATAAAGTTACTCATTTCCATTCCATTATACACTCATTTGCAAAGTATGCTGCATACAATATTTTCTGGCCTTTCACAGTCACATCAAACATGTCTCAGCCACCCTCACCCAGTTTGTGGCCACTCTTCATGCAAGTTTTGGTTGTCATAATGTGCTATTTACTTTTGAATCCCAGGAAATATACCAAGAAATATGCTACAAATTCTCAGAATATTTATTTTGGTGTTTTGGATACTCTGAATACTTGCACTAAAATTCTCAAGACATTTATTTAGGTATTTTAGATGCTCTGAATACTTTTTGAGAAAAATTATTTGAATGTGTTTAGAATTTGAACAGATATCACATAGTCCACATAAATTTAAACCAAATATCAAATGTTCTAAGCTCTATTGGGACAAATGCATTGAGAAAATATACACATTATACATTTTCTATATATTTTACAGAAGTGGCAGAAGTACGTACAAGTTTATAAAGGGGTGCTCCAAATGCCCAAAACATTTGGAAAGCGGCTCCGGATAAGTCAAATGTTCAGATAATTTAGAGAGAGACAGTAGCACTGCAATTAGCATTTGTGTGGACATATGACCTGAACATTTAGCCATATGTTCATAATTCTCTTTTTAAAAAACTAAGCTCATATGCATTGGGAGGTATACTATTAATTTACTGAATTTGCTTCTGGCGAGTTGCTAAAACAAAATTTTGTTTGTTTTAAAGCTGAAAGTAATCAAACTTATGATGTCATCCTACTCTGCATTCCACATTCAAGACTTGACTTGTAGAAAATCCTTTTGTTGTGCATTCAATTATTTTGTATGACAAGATTAAACCCCATATCTTCACCATTGAACCATGTAACTTGTGGAATTTATATTGTTGAGGTTTGGAAACAGGGAGAAGTTAAGGGTTTTGGTGAATGACAAGTAATGGAACTGAAAAATAAGGCAACTGACAAATGATCACTTCTCGCTGTCTCTGTATTATGGAATCTGACAAGAAATGCTTCTTTACATGGACTATAGTATATTTATAAATAACACATTCTTGAACTGATTGGATATTAGTGACTGATAAAAAATCCTGTAAGGCATTAAAAAACATTTACATTCCATAAATCATTTTATGATTTTTGCAGACAACACATTAGACAAACAGTTAATAAAATATCTTGCATAATAAGAACATGTTGCTTTTAAATTTCTTTCTGTCCATTATTTCTATAAACTGTCATAATTCATACACTTCAGCTGTAAGCCTGCACACCTTAACAACAGACAAGTTAAAAATTAAAACTGATTTGGCATAGCTTTCAGCCCCAATCTCTTAGCTCAACAAGAATAAAATCCAAAAATAATCAGGGGTAAGGCTATAAATCAGTAGCACTTACATGTGCTATTCAGTTTTATATATATATATATATATAGAGAGAGAGAGAGAGAGAGTGAGAGAGAGAGAGAGAGACTATGACTTGTGCTAACATGCATTTTCTGAAAAATCAGATGTCTTTAACTGTAATATCTGCCACAGTTTGATTACTGGTACTCATCACTGTCCTGTAACCAAATCAAGAAAAAGAGTAAAACTTTAAGCCTCAATCAGAGACATCCTTGAAAATCTAGGACAATTGAGAAGTCCTAGATTGAAAAGATTAATATGGGTGGTGCAGTGGTGCAGTGGTTAGCTTTGCCACCTCATAGCAAAAGGGTCTCTGGTTCAACTCCTGGCTGGGGTGCCTTCTCTGTGGAGTCTGCATGTCCTCCCTGTGTTCATGTGGGTTTCCTCCCACATTCCAAAGATGTGTTTGGAACGTTTCTCCCCAGGCATCCTCTGAAAATGGGTTCTTTCCCAGTAAACAAACATTTTGCTAAGGAAGTGCTTAACCAATCAATGACAACAGTCCCTGCAAACAGAATCGTGGTAGGAACATACATTTTATTACAGATGTGTAAAAGATATTTGATTCCAGAGTTCTTTACAAATGCCAGCCCTAAAACATTTTTTTTCTGTATTACAATTAAACTTATTGCTTTTACTCTCTGCTATTCTGTGGTTTGATCAATCTTTTTTGTACTTTTGCAGATTTTTAAGAGAATAACTAAACAATTTTAAATCATTCCACTCGCTTGAGTAACAAAAAAAAAAAACAAAATACAAATACACAAATGAGTACATGAATTACACATTTACTAAGAAGGTCTGTCCATCACACCAACCTGTATTTCTTTCAGTACTTCAGTACTTTATATTTAGCTGCAAGTCATGTAATATATTTATATATATATATATATATATATATATATATATATATATATATATATATATATATATAAAATACATCTATATATATATATATATATATATATATATATATATATATATATATATATATATATATATATATATATATATATATATATATATATATATATATATATAATACATATATATATATATGTGTGTGTGTGTGTGTGTGTGCGTATAAATATATATATATATTGGTGCCAAATATCAGGACTGCACCCTTTCAAAACAGTTGTACTGCAAGTTTAAATAAATGAGCATATATATGAACACACACTAGGGTGCATTCACAGGTGTGTGTGTTTGTGTGTGTGTTTGTGTGTGCAGGACCGGATCCAGCATTAGGCAACCTAGGCAGTTGCATATGGCCCACTGGCTGGGAGGTCTTCCCCCCGGCTGAGAAGGGCCCAATGGCCAGGGGAGCTGCCACAACATTTACTTTTTAATAAATAAATAAATAAAATAAATTACATGTCTACTTTAAGGGCATTTTTTTTAAAGAAGACTTCCTACATCTGTGCATGGAAAGGAGATTTATAACATCTCTGTGTGTATCAATGCACACAACTGCTGATTCTGCGTCTGCATGCAGAATTTAAGCAAGCATTCCTACTGTCGGCTTCTTCTGTCCACAAACCTGTTGCCTGCTACTTCTGTCTGCAAAAGCACAGAAATGTTCTATTGGTAAGGTGTGTGAGTGTGTGTGTGTGTGTGTGTGTGTGTGTGTGTGTGTGTGTGTGTGTGTGTGTGTGTGTGTGTGTGTGCTTCAGTGCATATTCAAGGAACTGAGTGAAAGTGCATTTTCAAGGAATTGTGAGCTTTAGTGCATTTTCAAGGAATTATGAGCTCCAAGGGAAAAGAAGTTTACTGTTGTTCATGCTAAGTAATTTTTCAATGTGCAACTGTTTTGTTTAGCAAATGTCTGTCATTGTTTGTGGTGTAGAATTTGAAAGTACTGTTATCAGCACAACAGGCAGCATGCTTACTTTTGATACATAAGGCTGCAGGTTCTACTCCCACACCATGTAGATGGATTGCTGATACTGTGTTATACATTAAGGGGGGGGTGCTGCAATCCTACGTGTGTCCTCCTTTGGATGATATGCCTAGTAACTATGAACTTGTTGTCAGTTTGACATCATTTCCCTATTGCAATATTACCAGCTCATCATTTTTTAATGTAACAAAACAATTTATTATTCAAAGGCAGAAGGCACTGAATTTGTAGATGGAATACTGAAACATAAAGTTGCTTTCTAGCAGCAACCTCTTCATTTGTTACAGATTTTTATAATGCGGAATTATTCAGATGACTTTTACTTTTGCAGAGATTGTGCATATTGAGTGACATTGGTGGATTCTAATTACAGAAGCCTGAGTGGCCTTTTATAGCTGAAATGTTCTGAAATGGGCAGGTTTGTCATTATTGGTTCATATGTTTTGTTTCATTGCTTACTGGAAAAATGTTCAAAACTACAAATTTAAGACACACTTTAACAAGTAGTGCTGTATTATATAAGGTATATAATTTAATGCAATCAGGAAAGCTAATCAAAGGACACACACATGTATGCATGGTCCTAAAAATGTGTACAAGGGCTCTACGGTTTGAAAATAGCCCAAAGGTAGACTTAATCCACCACAGGCCATATGCATTTTCTTTGAATATGGGTTTCAATGCCATTTCTATGAATATGATTTTCGAGACCAGATGCGTTTACTGTTAACACTAACTCTGTTTTCATTGTGAAACTGTATTGTTTTGTTTAGCAAATATCTGTCAGTGTTTTTGCTATAAAGTTTGAAATAAATGTTTTAAATTAAATCCAACTATCTGTAATCATTGTAGAAATAAAGACGAAAATAGTGTGCATGCTAACAGGTTTGAAGAGCCTTTATGGTAACTGGGGAGAAATAGCCTAGTAATGGGGCGCTGGAATGGCTGTGAGTGGGGGAGTAGGCTGGGAGCCTGCTGCCTGTGGGGAGTGGGATGGTGTGTGTGTGTGTGTGTGTGTGTGTGTGTGTGTGTGTGTGTGTGTGTGTGTGTGTGTGTGTGTGTGTGTGTGTGTGTGTGTGTGTACATGCATACACACATGCATGCATATTTGTGTGCGTGCATTGATGTACACATATGTGCACGCATGCATGTTTTTGAAAACTTAGTCTTAACAACATTTCAGAGTCCCAACCTCTCAGTTTTCATATTTTTCCAGTCTCCCTATCTTTCAGTTTCACTACTCGTCATAAGCTAATTCCTTAACTTCTCCATGCTTCCAAATTTCAGTTATACATATGGGAGTCAGGGGAACTGGAACATTTAGCTAAATGTTTCACAGGTTAGGAACCTAGGAACATATTAGGCAAGTAATCATAGGAATCATTAGATACCTAGCTATAGACATCTTTAAGCAGACACACTAAAAAAAATATTTCCACCCTTTTCAATCACTTACTAGTGCTCATCTCCTAAATCAAGGAAGGCTGTACATGATAAACCTGTTGTAAATGTGTGTCTATCCATCCAGTCGTTAAGACTAGACTTAAAGTTAACCAGAGTAATACTTTGTTTAACCCGTAGTGGTATCTTATTCCACAAGCAGGTAATATGTTAAGTTAAGAATGTATTTCTCCAGTTTGTCTTGTTTATTCATTGGGTAGACTTAGGTTATTAATGTAGGTGTTGTAGAGTCACTGTTTTTTCAAAGAAATAGGAGGTCAAATAGAAATAAGTCTTTCATGGCTCAAAAAGCAAGACTAAGGCTATGTGGCTTAATGATTAAAACTATAGACTACAAAGCTGGAGACATGGGTTTGATCCGTGTCACACAACTTTAAGGGATTATACACCAAAGAATTTCCTGAAAGTTAAGTGCTGAGTATGGAATGTAAAGTAAGACAGCATCAAGAGCTTGATCGCTTTCAGCTTTAAAATGCATCAAATATTTTGTTTTAGCAACTTGCCAGAAGCAAATTCAGAAAATTCATAACATATCTCCCAATGTGTGTGAGCTTAAGTTTTAAAAATAGAACTCTGAATATATATCTAAATGTTCTGGTCATCTTACCTGTCAAATGTCCAGATTTTCACAGACTGTCCAGATTTTTTCCTCCAAAACAATACCCACTTGAGTCTATGTCAGCTCCAGGAGAAATACAGCGAAAACAACTAAAAAAGTCAAAAATATTTCTCCAACAGAGCAGCTGTTATAATAATTACCAGTCCTTATGTAAAAATGCAATTTCAAATGAAAAATACACGTCCAACTCCAGGTCTTAAAAACACAGCACTGTTTTATTCGGGAGACACAAGCGCTTTCACTACAGCTTCATCAGGTGTACTAACTCAAAGGAAAAATACACCTGTTTAAATACTCAGATAAAATCACATGCCATTATAGCTTAAAGTCATATCCACCTTAAGAAAATATATATATATTTATGTACTGAGAATAAAAAACAAATAAATAATGAAAACATATACAAGTGATCCAAATGGTACTGTTCACCTGTTCATGAAATTTCTTATTAATAACACTCATAAAAACTCTCATACAAGTATAATATAATAAAAATATATATTTAATGCATATATCTATATGAATGTGTGTACGAAATTATCACATTACCTACACAATTTCCTTTTCTTAAGAGCTGGTTTAATAGGTATATTCTCATTTAAACCATGCCCAAATGTGGCTCTCAACATAATGATCCATCTTGCCTCAAGCTCTTCCGTCCTATTCTTAATGTCACTATACCTGCTATTGGGGAAAGTTTTAGAAATAACCATAAATTTAAAAGTGTGTCCTGCACCTTTTTCCATAAAGTGTTTGGATAAAGCATTAGTCCTTGTCCCTTTTACTGTGTGATACAAATGCTCCCTTATCCTTTCTTTTAACATTCTGTCAGTTTTGCCCACATAGAAGCTACGGCACTGGGAGCATACAGCGAGGTAAACAACATGTTTCATGCAACATGTAGCATTAACCCTGACTTCAAAAATTCTTCCAGTATCCGGATGTTTAAACTCTATCCCTTCCATAATGTGTATGCACTGCTTACAACTACCACATGGTCTAGTTCCATATACAATTTCATCCGAAGTGTTGTTCCTAGGTGCACAGAGTCTCCTCTTAAGATTTTTTCTATTTCTAAAAGTAAATTGTGGTGTCTCACCAACTATGTTCCTTGACACTGGGTCCGTCATTAAAATATTCCAATGATTATTAAAAATCTTGGTGTAGTCTCTGACGTCCCTGGTATATGGAATGCAAACACCTAATTTCTCTCTGCCTCGAGGTGCATTTTTCATGTAGGATTCTTTGCGTGAAAAATAAGGTTTCGCTCTGGTAGTCCTCAATTGTTGAATTTTAGTACTACTAGTTTCTACCATTACTTCATCATATCCTCTACTAACTAACTCTTGCTTACTGTATACCATCTGTTTTTTGTAGTCACTCTCAGTAGCACTGAGCCTAGAGGCTCTATAAAACTGGTTATGTGCCACATTATTAAATACATAACTTGGATGCATGCTGTCCCTAATAAGAAGACTGTTAACATAACAGTCTTTCCTAAATAGTTTTGTATTTATAATACCCATAACATCCTTTTCTATGCAAACGTCCAAGAAATTAACTTCATGTTTAGAATATCCTACTGTGAACCTCAAAAAAGTAGTAGTCCCATTTATATATTCAACAAAGGTTAATAATTCATTTTCAGTGCCATCCCATAGAATAAAGAGATCATCAACGAATCTCCTGTATAAAATAATATTCTTCTGATAAGGGCTGGAAAAGACATGTTCAAGCTCCCACGCTAACATTACCCCATTCGCGTAACTATTTGAGCATGAACTGCCCATTGCCACACCATTCTTCTGATGGTATATATTACCTTCAAACATGAATATATTGTTCTCTAGAACTATACTTAATAATTCTTGCATTAATTCTATCTCTTCAATACTGTACATAGAACTAGCATTCAATAATTCTTTCATCACACTTATCCCTATGTCATTGGGAATAACTGTAAACAATGAGACAACGTCTAGGGTTACAAGAAAAGTTTCACTCAAATTCGTATTTTTTCAACACACTCAAAGAGATCATGCAGGAAATGCTCTGTATTGGACAAAAGTGTTTCATATTTGTCAAGAATGGGTTTCAGTTTATGATCTAAATAGATAGAAATAGACTCTGTGCACCCCCCCCCCGAAACAATGGGCCTCATGGGGGGCCTACTCGGATCTTTATGCAGTTTAGGCAGTCCTTGTATCTGTGGTATAATATAATTATCTGTTGTGAAATACTTCAATATTTCATCACTAAAACTGCCATTCAGGTTCAACAACCTGACCTGGTTTCTAATGCTGTTTACCATAGCTTGTACATTTTGATTACTAGTAATTTCATAAAAATTCTTATCCGATAACATCTCATGCATCAACACATTATAGAATTTTTTGTCAAAAACAACAATACGGCCTCCCTTATCAGCCGGCCGTATTACCAATTGATCATTGTGTTCTAACCCATGTAGTGCATCAAACTCTTTTTTAGTCAAATTAGACACTCTATAACCTTTCCCACTATGTTGTTTCTCATTAAAAGCTGCATGTATATCTGCAATACAAATCTGCTCAAACGCATTAATTATTGGTGATAACACAGGAATAAAACTACTCGGTCTTACAAATTTAGAATAATTGTCATCTGAACTGTTTCTATACATGCTGTTTAACATCAGATTTCTCGAAAACATTTTTAAATCCAGTATTAGATCAACAATATTCATATCAGAGGTTGGAATAAAACTTAGCCCTTTGCTTAATACATTGTACTCACATTCAGTTAATTTATGCTTCGACAAATTAGTAATCAGTGTCTTACTTGTTGCTGAAATGCCCTCTTGATGGGCCATTGATTCTCTAAGTGTTCGTTGTTCTTCCTCTTGTGTCGAGTGACACTCCTTCCCCTGTTCTGTGAATTCTCTCTCTTTTTCGCTGTTCTCCCAAAGGAGCTGTCGCGGACCTGTAAAGGAAAGGTTAGTTTGTCCAAAAAAGAAGAGGCATCAGTTTGCCCCTACACTCGCTCAACTTGGTTGCCTGCATCCTTGTTGTTTTCCAACTCAGCACCATTTCTGCTGAGTTCTCGATTGTGGCACTCACTAATGGGTTCACGGTGCACCTCAGCAACAACTGTAACATTGCTTCTCCTCCTAGAAGCATTGTCGGTAGTAAGAATAGATGGTAACGACCTCTCTTCCCTCAAATTGACGCTCCCTGTATCGGTGGTACAACCTAGCATCTCAGTCACCATGCTTGGTTGTAAAGACGCACACAAGGTTTTGTTTTGTAACTCCTCCTCACCTTTCCTTCGGTCTTCGTCATTAGCCACTAGGTCACGTGGCCAGGAGAAGATATTGCCTAACTGAAAATCCTTCCGATCCCTATGCAATTTATTGATTTTCATCTGCATGAGTTTGCGTTTATATGAGGATACATGTTCTAATGTTTCATTGAGCAGTTCGTCAAATTTCTTATTATCATACTTCATGCACAGTTGCTTAAACTTGTTTTCAATGATGTTAACAAGTAAAGCCTCTCTTCTTTCTGCCGCTGCAATTAGCAGCTTTAGGTAGCTAATGCTAGTTGCTATATTGAGCTTCTGCCACTCAGTCAATAGTAAATTATCGACACCAACCTGGGCTGGCATCTTCAGTATCCTTAAACCACGAGGAATGACATTTTCTTTGACACAAACTTCTAAATGAAATTTCTCAAATTGCGTGCGTGTCAATTTGGATAGATCTTTTTCTAAGTCTAATAAATCAGTCCTTATAGCTAAAACATCAAATTCCACTTCTTCATCCAAACTAGGAACACCACCTGATAAAAGCGGATTGTTCATAGTAACAATCGTGTTAATGAACAGTTCAGCCTTCCGTTTCCTGCCATTTTCCCCTGTTGCAAGCGACTTGAGGGGACTAGATATAGGAACATATTCTAGTTCAATATCTATATCTTCGTTACTAACAGCCATGACTACGACTCTGTGGGTCAAAAAATACGTGAAAATCCTCCAAAACAATACCCACTTGAGTCTATGTCAGCTCCAGGAGACAATACAGCGAAAACAACTAAACAAGTCAAAAATATTTCTCCAATAGAGCAGCTGTTATAATAATTACCAGTCCTTATGTAAAAATGCAATTTCAAATGAAAAATACACTTCCAACTCCAGGTCTTAAAAACACAGCACTGTTTTATTCGGGAGACACCCGAATAAAACAGTGCTGTGTTTTTAAGACCTGGAGTTGGACGTGTATTTTTCATTTTAAATTGCATTTTTACATAAGGACTGGTAATTATTATAACAGCTGCTCTATTGGAGAAATATTTTTGACTTTGTCCAGATTTTTTGTCTAATATGTTTGGTCTGTTCCTCATAAAATTGCAGTTTTTCTGGCAAATCACTGACAAATCATTGAGGACTGAAATCATAAAATAATGACAAACATTCGAGTTTCAGACTTCAAACCCTTCAGAAAATTCATGTTAATGCAAAACCTGTTATTCTATCAGCTTTCTTAAGTTTGTAAGAGAAATATTTAAAAATTGCCCCTATTTTCAGCCCTTTCCCCCTATTATTTATGTCTTTGTCCAGATTTCTTGCTCTAAGAGGTTGAGAGTTATGCTGGTCATCTGTCCACACAAATATCAGTTGCACTGCTACTGTTTGTCTAAATTACCTAGAGATTTGACATATTTGGAACTTATTTGTAAATGTGGTTAGCATTTGAGACACCTTTCTAAAAAAACATGAGTACTTCTGCCACTCGTCTAAAAATACATAGATAATGCATAGCATTTGCATATCTTCTCAGTGCATTTGTTCCAGTAATGCTTAGAACATTTGTGATTTAGTCTAAAGTCATGTGAACTTTGCAGTATCTGTTCAAGTTCTCAGCACATTTAAATCAATTGTCTCAAGAAGTATTCAGGGCATCTAAAATACCTTAATAAATTCCTCAATACTCCCACAGGAGTGCCACAGGGTTCCATTCTAGGCCCCCTACTATTTAGCATTTTCATAAACAACTTCTGTCAGACAATCCCTAATGCTAATCTCATCCAATATGCCGACAACTCCACTATAATCTGTTCTGGCTCCTCTATCTCTGTTTTAACAAAACTAATCCAAAATGCCTTTTCCTTAACCGAACAATGGATGCAAGACAACCACCTAGCACTCAATGCCACAAAAACTAAACTTATGATATTTACCCCTTCAAAAACCACCATCCTAGACAAAAACACTTTCACTATCACCAGCCAGAATAATACACCTCTCAAAATCATATCTTATGGAAAATTACTAGGAGTCCTAATCAATGACCAGCTCAAGTTTGATATCCACCTACAAGCAAATATCAATAAAACACATAAGAAACTTGATATGTTGTATCATCACAATCGGTATATCTCTCCCTCCTCCAAGCTAATACTCTCTACAACATACCTTATCCCATGCCTCCTATATGGAGCCCCACTACTTACTAACTTAACCTACAATCCTCCCTTAAAACAAAACTCTCCTCCTGTTACAATAACATTTCAAAATTTGCAACAGGCCACAGATCTATGCACCATTGCACTGCCCTTCACAAACTTAATTGGCAAGAACCACCCAACTACCTCACCTATATTCAACTTACCCAAACACACAAACTTATTTTTAGCGCCTCTCTCTGCCCATCCCTTGCCACCACCTTTAAAATGCATCTACCTAATAGATCCCTAAGATCTACCTCCCAAAATCTGATTGAACTACACAAACCTTCTCGTTCACCAGACAAAATTTTTCTGTCCTTCTCTCTAGCTCGCCTGTGGAATTTTCTCTCTTCACTAATCTGTACTACCAGCAGCTTCTCTTTCAAAACCTTACTCCACTCCCACCCAACATCTCAATGGGAATGCTCCTGTTCCCATCCTGCATAAAGTCCCCCTATTTAAGCTACTCCCCAGGATCCAGTGCATCTGTAAAATTCCTCCTATGTTCTTTTTAACTCTGATAAGCATCTGTTGGAATTAACAGGTTTTGTATATAAATATGTTATTATAAAACTTTTATTTTCTTTTTTAAAGCATGTCTGCTTTTGCATTTCACCAATGCCATTTATTACCTGTACTGCTGTACTGTCTATTGTTATAACTTGCTTTTTAACTAACTTGTATTTGTATATTTTACTGGAGCTTTTCTCCCCAGGACTCCATTGAAAACGGGCTCCTCGTGGCCCAATGGACCATCCTGGCAAACAAACTGCAAATAAAATAAATAAATAAATGTCTTGAGAATTTGGAGCATAGGTATTCTGAACATCTGAAACACCAAAATAAATGTTCTGAGGAGTTGTAGCATAGTTGCTGATATAAACCCTGGGATTCAGAAACAAACAGCTCATTATGACAACTATAAATTGTGTGAAGAGCGGACACAAGTTGTGTGGGGATGACTCAAGAGAAATGCTGTATGTGACTGTGAAAGGCCAGAAAATATTCTATCCAGAATAGTGTGCAAATGAGTGTTTAATGACATGGAAATAAGGAGCATTATTAAAATGAGGGTCATGGTGAATGCAAAGGAAAATAAACAATATGGCACTATGATTTTGAAACATGTAAATTTTAAGTGACAACACCTGAGCGCCAGAGTTGCAGACCACAGTAAAATCCTGCAGTTTTGGGAAAGAGACCATGAAAACATGTTTGGAGTAGCCACCATTTTAGCAAATGTGCATATGAAAGAGGCTGTTCTTGCTAACAATAGTCATGAAGTTGCATTAGCTCACCATCTGTGCCCTAGAACATTTGTCCATACCTAACATTTCATGCCCTTCCTGGTACTGAAATAGTGCACTGCTGCTGAGTGAACAGATGTGCCATCTACATGCTGGTTGATATGTGTCATCTTCCTATTCAGGCTCATGGGGTAAGAGGATTACTGTCTGTAAAGTTGTTTACAATAAAGTTAGACCATGTTTACTTAGTTTTGTTTTCAATAATGCTTTTTATTTGTACCTACTAGGGTAAAATCTTGTGTAGTCATTGAATAATTTTAATTTGTTAAGGAATGCTGGACTGAATCCTGATAAATATTGTGTTTTAAAACGTCATTGTTTTTATGGAGTCACTGCTACTTTACTGACATGCTTGCAAGGTCACTGTTTTTCTGAAACAATATTTATGCTGAAACCAATGTTCTTCTTAATCACCTCAGTATCAGTGATGCAGCACTACATGGTAACGTACAGATTTATATAACAAGCAGTTACCCAATATCTTTGCCTTGTTTACATTCCACAAGGAGCGCATTCACTTCACACTGTCTCTGTATTATGACAAGAAATAATTTGTTGCAGGAACTTCAGCGTATTTATAAATATCACATTCTTGAGTTGCTTAGTTGTTTGATATGAAGTTAACTGAAGGAAAAAGAACTCGTACTAAACCTAGCTGTCTACGTCTAGTGAGCTAAACCTGGCACATTAAAACATTGGGCAGGATTCACGATGGCTTGCACGGAGTCTAAGAGTGGTGTAAGACTCCATGCAGCCATCGCGATCCAGGAACAGCCCGAAATCCCGTGTAAGAGACAGCTAAAATGACTCTTACATGGGCAGGGCGTGGATATGCTAATTAACCCCACTTGCAGTCGAAAGGCATACAAATGAGGTAGATTAGCGATCCACGAAGCTGAAACCAGCCCGTGTAAGAGTCGTGTTAGGTGCAGAAAGGTACTCAGTTAACAACTGAGTACGTTACTGCAAATAACACAACGGAGCCATGACAGCTCCAAATAAAGTGTGCAAATGTTGCAGTCAGCATGCCAATGGCCAAATATGTGGCAATTGGCATGTTAACCCGATGCAAACATGAAATAAAATATATTTTTTTTCAGAGATCGGCGATGTTTAAACACAGCGCAGCCCCGCGCAAATGGGCTGCGCTATATAAAACAGAAAAATAAAGGTTTGAAACCCACAAATGTGGGTTTTATGTAATGCATGGATTTGCAATGCAGGGACTAGCAGACCAAAAACAACATGGCCACCGTCTAGTGGTTGCTAAGGGGGGAAGCTGAGTGTAAGACATGTAACTAAGCATTAGTAGGCAATCCTATGTAAATGAGTGGTAGGATAGTGAATCACACTGTCACATAGCAAATGAGCACATTCCGTGTAGTGTAAGAGTTAGGTAAGGGGGAGTAACAGAGTAGGAGATAGGTGACATCACAGGGGGGAATGTCAGGAAGAAATCAAGCTCATTGGAGCAAAGTGGTATGTGAAAGATGTCAATCACACAGCATAAAAAGAGGAGTGTCAACAGATAAGCATGGGAAAGTCAAGAAATGGAAGGTGTACACTGTGGCCAACACCAAAGTTTCTTGCTGTGCATGCATGCACGTGTGTGCGCACTGGGAGCCGCGAGTAAGACAGAGTGTGCGCGTGTAAGGCAGAGAAAGCATGTAGGAGCCTGTTTAAAGATCTGTAAACCTGTTTGCACTGGTGTGTGCGCGTTTTAACCCAAATAAGCAGATTCTAGTCCATGTAAGCATGTGTGCGCGCGTGGTAGCCACTGTGAGCGTGTTTTCACTGATATGCACGCTGCTCCCCCTGAGGAAACAAAGAGGGAAAAGGAAGCAGAAGAAATAGTAGGAAACTAGCAGGGAATACTTGTAGAGGTAGCAGGTGAAAACAATTAGAAGCAGGCAATTACACAGGCAGAATACAAGCCCAGCTCAGCACTTAAAACACTGCAAACAGCATTGCAGTATGTTTCTCTCAAGAGACACTGCAAGACAGGAGTAAGCTAGTAGAAGTGAAAACTGAAAAAGCTGCACTCAGACCAAACATGCTAGGGGCTGCCATAGCTGTCATAAGGAGACATAGGAGACTTGCTGAGGGTGGTGACAATGGAAATGCTGCCAGACAACCCACAGTGAGGAGACGGAGAAGAGTGTACAGGCCCAGGGTCACCTACCAGGGGTTACATGAGCTGGAGATAGTGGAGCGCTATAGAGTGGACAGAGACCTCCTGCAGCAAATTGTTGAGCTGTGCAGGCCACGCCTCACACACAGAACCAACAGAGGGGAACCCATCCCAGTGGAAACCAAGGTATGTGTTGGCCTAAGAATACTAGCAACAGGTACCTTCCAGAGACCAACTGGTGATATGATGGGAATGTCACAGGCATCAGCCTCCAGGGTACTGCACCAGTTCCTGGATGTCATGTCAGCACATGTCGGTGAGCATGTATATTTCCCCAATGCCCGTGAGATATTGGCCAGCAATATGCGTCTCTTCCAGCAAATAGCGGAATACCCTGAGGTAGTGGGTGCAATAGACTGCATGCACATACGCATCAAAGCACCAGCCGGTGAGCGGGGTAGGGCCTACATTAACCACAAGGGTTTCCCCTCCATCAACTGCCAGGTCGTGTGTGATGCCCAGGGCATAATAATGAATGTGTGTGCTGGCTGCCTGGGAGCTACCATGATTCCCATATCTGGCATTTGACGCAGCTGTACCAGACATTTGCCAGTGGGGGCATCCCACATGGTCACCTAGTGGGGGATGCAGGTTATGCACTGGAGCCGTGGCTGATGACACCCATCAAAAATGCACATGTACCTGAACAGGAACGCCATAATGAGGCACATGCACAAACACGTAATGTAATACAGCATGTGTTTGGGCTGCTCAAGTCATGGTTCCGGTGCCTGGACACATCTGGTGGAGCCTTGCAGTACTCACCAACTACATGCACCCAAATTGTCATGGTATGTGCTATGCTACATAATATGATCCTGCGAAAACAGCTGCAGCAGGACCAGCATAGGGCCGGGACAAACAGCCCTCCACCATTGCCAAGGCCATCACAGGCAGAGCATGACTCGGAGGAGGAACAACCTGAGCCTGCCCCAGTAGGCAGAAGGAGGCGTGCCCAGTATGCCCTGGCCTTGACAAAGAGGCAACGCATAGCACATACACTGGCTCAGTAGGAACCCTGGGAATGATACCCCTCTCTGACTCACTCATATAGTAACAGGGATGCCTAACATGACACAACCTGCTCTCAAACATGTACAGGGAGTGTAGTATGTGCATCCAACAGAGGCAGCCCTGCAGCACCACCTGAGGCATGATTGCCATGTGTTAAGCAATGTAACACCATCTAGTATATGCAAACATGAAGACCCAACCTAACATCTCACCCTCACCAAGCATGATGCCACACTATGAAGACAACAAGATCAAGTACAATAATTGGCTGAGGTATTGCTGTTAGCAAGGGGAACACATGGCTGACAGCCTGGGCTGACATGCCGAGCAAGACATGATGCCCCACCTGCTAGGGATGGCATGCACCCAGCACACCTGGCTGTGTAGATACTGGCAAAGGCTGTTGTCACCCCCACTGTGCCTGGAATAGGTAAGTCTGGAAACACAAACCCACCACCATAGGTAGCACAAGGGATAATAACCTGGACGTAATGCTACCCAACGCCAGAAGTCTAACCTGCAAGATGCATGCAGACCAAACACACCACAGCATGGAGAATGGTAATATGTGTTCTGTAACAGAAACCTCGGCAAGGCCCAGAAGAGCACCCTAATACTACCAGGTTATGCCTCATACCATGCTCTACAGCTCCAAAACATGGAACACATGACAATAGTAGTGTGACTACCAGTAATTATCAAGAATAACCACACCCCCAGGTTGGTACCACAGCAAGAAGCAGCATTGGCTATCCACGGGCAAGTAACACTGTCTCAAACTTTGTACCTGTTTGAAGCCTGCTACAGACCACACACACAAACCCAGGTACCCCAGCCAGCCTTCCTGAAGACACTTCAGAGTATGAATGTCTCAAAAAATACCAAACAAGGCACACACAAAGTATGACATAGGTGGCAATCCATTATGTATGGAAGAAGTAATTATGGACCTAGGGACACAAGTGGATGGTAACCTGTCATGTGACACTCACATTGCCAAGGTGGCCAGGAAGACCTGCTATATTGCCCACCTTAATATGAAAGGATGCACATGTAGAGCTACAGAAGTCACTGTGCCCCCATACTCTTCCTTTATCAGGCCCATACGTGACAACAATGCCCCAGTTCGGATGTACCTTACCTTACACATACAGCAGACAGAAAGACCCCAAATGTACCCCACCAACAGGATAAAGGGTCCAAACATTGGACATCTGCAGCCTGGCTGAAGAAAACACAGCCCAATTCAGAAGCATACTGCACAGTCAGAGGTGATGTATGCCTGATGTTCAAGGCTATGTCCAATCCAGAATGAATGGACATGCTCCACTGCAGAAACCCCAAATCCAGCAGACACACCACAGTGAGATATCTGAACCTCCACACATAGATTAATAGGATGTGCTGGAGGGACAGATCCATACCCAGAGGCTTCTGACACTCTGGAACAGAATCCAAGTCCATGATAGGCTGAGCTCCACACACAAAATCAACAAGAGAAATCCGGTGAAGTGCATGGGAGATAGTAGGTGTACACTGGGGGCCATCCCTGTGTCACATCTAGGAAAGTAAACCCTACGTGGGCATAGTATGCACATTGCAAGGGGTGTTGAGACCCACACTCAGTCTGTCCATGCTCAAACAAGGCCAGGGCAGAAAGCCTAGTATGAACCTATGAACCTATGATGATACAAATTGTGCAGGACACAAAGGATTATCACACAGCTGTCCTACCTGATGGTAGGAACCATGGTGATAATCCACAGATATGCTCTACAGCACTCTAATCACAAACAATACATCAAACCCACACACATTGCCAACAGCCTACCGAACAGATTCCTTTCAACCTCCCCACCAGCACCTAACTGCCAAATATCTATCCCAGGAGAGTGCTGGCCCCCTGACATTGCAGATGCTGAGGTAACAGCCAGCATCCACAAAGCACAGCACACAGCATCAATGGTACCAGATGGTGTCCTGGGTTGTGTCCAACAAGTACTGTAAGAAGAATGGAACAGCAAATAGCATTACTGCGCACTATCAGTCCTACCACAGGATATGTACCCAAAGAGCAGTGTACAGCAACAGTGGTCCCACACCACAAAGGGGGTGCCTGAATGGATACTGCAAACTATCACCCCTCAACCCCGACTATCTAGGTTGGCAAAGTAATGGAGAGGATGATCATGGATCCCATGAATAACGAGATTGGGTACCTACAGACATTGGACCCTACCCAGTGTGTCTGTCATAGGGCAGATCCTGCCCCTTACACATGTCAGACTCATGTAAAACGTGCACCAAGCCCATTGATGTGGGGAATGTTGATCACACAACCTATCTGGACCTTGCTAAACCCTTCTATACAATACACTAGTTGGCGGTACAGATAAGCTCACCAGCCTAACTATAAACCCCTATGCAAGTAGATGGGTTGCAAACCAGCTCAAGGACAGAACTGACCTGGCAGACATGCTGTAGCCATGGCAGACTGCAAACCAGGTACAACTGGCATCCCACAAGGCATGGTCCTGGGACCTCTCTTGTATGCCATATATGTCACATAGGTACAGGTCAACATGGACGGACTCTGTCTGAACAGGTTTGCAGAGGACTACAAACTGGCCACCATATCGGACCCTCCAGCTGACACAAGCAACCTACAAAAGGCACACATAGAAACACACAAGTGGTGCCACAGCCATGTCAACAAGCTACATGCAGAATAGTGTATAGTCAGCCCTTGTGGAAACACAGTACATGGCCAGAAATTACCACATAGGTGTTAACCCAGTAAGTACATCAGGAGCAATAAGAGACGTGGGGACACAAGGTGATAGATATCCTGCATGTGACAACCATGTGTCTGTAGTGGTTACAGAAACATACCATATACCCACCTAATCATGAAGGTAAGCACAGCTTGGTTAGGGTAGGTCAGTGTGCCTCCCCAGTCATCCATCAGCAGCCTCACAATTGTGTACAATGACCCTTCAGGGATGTACCGTAGCAGACACCTGCAGCAACTGGAAAGACCACACAAATATCCCACCAGGAGGATCGCAGAGCTGTAACAGATGCCATGTGTTGCCTGAGAAAAGAAACTGCAGCTCCATACAGTGCTGGAGGTGAACTGTGCCTGATGTATAGAGCCATGACCAACCTGGTATCACTGGACATTTGGCACCATGTAAACACTGAATGCTGGTGACCTATGCAGCTGACAGGCCTGAACCCCAGCACAGACATAAACAGGACATGCTGTACCGATTGGTCCATGACCCAGAAGCTCACTCCACCCACGACTAAACTCCCACTACAGGATATCCAGGGAGTCCCTCAGTGACTGTCATCCAGAGGAATCATGATGACTGGATGGGAGATGGTAGGTGTACCCTGGATAACACCGGTATGTCACGGGTAGACAGAGGCACAGCACACTAACCATGACATATGTCATGGCAAACACCAGTAAATGTGTGTTGAAGGACAAACACTCTCTGACTAGCATTACAAATGGACTAGGGCACATGGCCATTGTTTGTCACTGTTCACACAAGTTGTGGAATACATTAACAATGTCGGACAATCATGTACTATGCTGTCCATATCTGAACAAAATGCAACATGGTCATATCTGCACAACTGGCCCTCAACCAGTCTGGTGTGCTCACTATAAATATTACAAGCAGTGATAGGACTGAAACCGATTATACTGTCCACCACAGTGAAAGTTCTGCACCAGTACACTATACGACAATACAACTGTTTGGTCAGCAGGAAAGGATGATGACAACTATATGCAAACTATCCCATGGCGACCCTGCAGGCACAGCATAATGCCTGTTAGGTTCAGACACAAAGCAGTTGGGCAGTAAGAACACAACCTGATGTCCAACACTCAACTGTACATGTGATATATAGATGGCGCCCACACACAAACAGAAATGTGGTGGTCCACAGATCCCAACATAAGGAAAGGTCACACTGGGCATGCTCGCACACTTAGATAAATGAGACGTGGCAGTCAAGAAGCCATACAAACTGCGAACTGGGCATGCTCACACACTTAGGCCATGTCACAGTTCAGCAGTTGCACACACATATCTGGCATTTCTATGTGTTAACACAGGAACCTCCCACAATACAGACATCTGCCCAGTGCACACAGTGAAGTTACAACAGAGACATAAGTAAAGTACTGGATCCCACTCATATGCAAACATCTCCCACAGTACACACATTGTTTATAGAGATAGGAAAGGCTATGGCAATAAAGACCTACAAACAGTATATGAGCAACAGATACTTGCATCTGACAGGTAAACATATGGCCGTAGAGTGCAATACTTGACTGTTGTCCCTAGGGAATACAGAAGGCTATCCACAGTGTATTTGGCGTCTGCCTCCACAGTACAGTAGGCCACTGTGCCTGTGCAAAGTTAATGCATAGATATGCTCTCCCCTGTACTGATGGATAGTCACAGATGTACATACCTCTTCATCCATAATGATGTCAGCACACTATACATATGTCAGGAGCAAAAATTATACCCAATAATGTGAATAGCATGCTCCGCTATTGCGTCTCTAACAAGTGTCATAACATAGTTAGGTAGGGGTTTGAATCCTGCAAGTGCTCAGTGTGTGTGTGAATGTGTGTGGGGGAGTAGTGTGTGCAATTCCATGTGTATGAGAAATGTCCCTTTTGGCAACTATTACTACACAACACATGCTGCATATTCCACTGTCTAAACACTGATGATGTCAGCACCCTATAAGTACAGCAGGAGAAAGCAACCCCCAGTAATGCAAATAGTGCGCTCTGCTAATGCATCTCTCACAAGTGTCATAACATAGTTAGGTAGGGGTTTGAATCCTGCAAGTGCCCAGTGTGTGTATGAATGTGTGTGGGGGAGTAGTGTGTGCAATTCCATGTGTATGAGAAATGTCCCTTTTGGCAACTCTTACTACACAACACATGCTGCATATTCCACTGTCTAAACACTGATGATGTCAGCACCCTATAAGTACAGCAGGAGAAAGCAATCCACCCAGTAATGCAAATAGCGTGCTCTGCTAATGTGTCTCTCACAAATGTCATAACATAGTTAGGTAGGGGTTTGAATCCTGCCAGTGCCCGGTGAATGTGTGTGGGGGAGTAGTGTGTACAATTCCATATGTATGAGAAATGTCCCTTTCGGCAACTATTACTACACAACACATGCTGCATATTCCACTGTCTAAACGGTGATGATGTCAGCACCCTATAAGTACAGCAGGAGAAAGCAATCCCCCCAGTAATGCAAATAGCGCGCTCTGCTAATGCATCTCTCACAAGTATCATAACATAGTTAGATAGGGGTTTGAATCCTGCAAGTGCCCAGTGTGTGTGTGTGCATCTGTGTGGGGGAGTAGTGTGTGCAATTCCATGTGTATAAGAAATGTCCCTTTTGGCAACTATTACTACACAACACATGCTGCATATTCCACTGTCTAAACGCTGATGATGTCAGCACCCTATAAGTACAGCAGGAGAAAGCAATCCTCCCAGTAATGCAAATAGCATGCTTTGCTAATGCGTTTCTCACAAGTGATCTAACATAGTTAGGTAGGGGTTTGTATCCTACAAATGCCATGTGTATTTTTGTCACACAGTTTGTCCATGTGTGTGGGGTGTTGTTCCCAATATTGCACGACATACATTATATCAGTAATGTCAATGCACACATGATGTATGTGTGTGCCACCTACACATATGTACCTTTGAACTGCAAGAGTTCCCATGTCCGAAGCCTGCCTCATGTGAATACATGGAATATGCATCAGACAACTGTATGACTGTGGTGTTCTGTGCAGGGGCTGCATGTGGTATGTGACTATACAGTGTGGGTTGTAGATGGTGTCATCCCACCAGCGAGGGATACATGATTGGTCTGGAGCATATAGTCCACATGTTGGTGATGAACAGGTGCAGCATGTTGTCACCACTTGTGGGAGTAGTAACAAGTTGTTCCATAGCAATGCAGGGAATGAATGATAAGAACCCTTCAGATAGGGTCTTGCAGCTAGAATAATGCTCACACTGTATGTTTGGGTAGTCGCAGGTCAACCATATAATGGTGTGTGTAGAGACCATCATATTCCCAGTGTTGTCAGGAAGGCCAAGTGGGTTTCCTGGGTATGGGAGTGTGGTGTGTGCCAGGCTATGAACCTGAAGGCAGTCTAACCCACTGTGTGTTGCACATGGAGAGGCTCTGATGCTTTGTGCAGTGCCACCAACCTGGGGGTGTGTGTATCTCAGGTGCCTTTGGCTACATCCCCCCTGTTCTGGTTTGGTGCATGTGTAGGGGATGACAAGCATGGTATCAGGAATGACCTGGCACTGATGGTGTGCACCTGGGAGCCTTGTACCAGGAGTCTGTTACTGCACGGATATTGCTGTACCCCATGCTAAGGACAGTTTCCACTGCATGCATCTTGAGGTTTACACTGCTGCTGTTGAGTAGCATTGCTATTAATGTCCTATCCCGTGTGATACCTGTGTAGGTGGCTATGTAATGTCAGCCTTGCATACAAAGGCACTATGTGTGTAGCAACAGCCTCTGCCAATATACAATGGTGCATGGGTGACAGGTGCAAGCTGTCCCAAGCAAAGCAATGTGGCTTGTCCAGCATGTAATCCCACACTGACAGGCATTGGATCCCCTTTGAATGTCACTGAAAGATACGTTAATTGCAGAAACTGATGATCCTGTGTACATATTGTGGCAGCATTCTTGGTGAGGGTGAGATGCTACTCAAGGCCAGGGTCATACCAGCCTGTGCCACAAGCTCAGAGAGCCCCTCTATGTCCCCTAACATGTAATCCAGGGAGGTGCGTCAGAGGTCATACACACTGGCACAGACAATGACTGAGTCATACTTCTACATGCCTTGGAGTGACTGGTATGCTTGTGTTATGTGGTGGATCATAGTGCCCGACGGGCAGCTCAGCATGACCATCACCTTGTTCACTCTGGGAGCAGGACCTCAGTGTATGTGATGATAGAGGTACCTCATACAACTGTAGCAGGTGTGTTGTCAAGCTGTATAGCCTGTGACTGTTTGGCACACAGGCTTTGTGAGCTATGTGTTGCATGTGCTCTGCTCTGGCTTAACATTTGCTTGTGTGTCTGCTTTGCAGGTGTCAGCTGCTCAGGCAGGATGCTATTCTGAGAGCCCAATAATGTACCTGTGTGTATCTGTGTTTGGATTGCGGTCGTGGCAGGTCTATGGGAGACTGGTACTGTATTCACTGTAGTATCCTACTCCACCTGACAGGGAATGCCAGTGCTGTGTTAACAGAGCTTAGCCCCCAGTTTGGCTATGTGGTTGCATCTCTCACATGTGTTGTGCGTGTATGGGAAGGGGAGAGGGTTGTCTGTGTACATGACGCCGCTGTAACATTGCCACGTGACTCACAGATTCACCAACTGGAGCTGAGAGTACATCGACAGGTGACCTTTGCACATGCTACCATAGCATTGTGACTCCCATACTAAGTAACGACACATAGGGCCAATGGGGAACAAGGTACTCAAGGTGACTATGTGAGGGTGTAGTGCTCCTGATTTGTTAGTGCTGGCATATATGAATGCTGTCTTGAGAAAATCTGAGGTAAGTCATATGCAATGTGTTACAGGCAAGCTACATGCAAACAGGACAAACAGTGACGTTCTGTCAAGTGACACATGGACATCAGTACAGTAAGCAATACAGATGTCACTAGGGATCCACAGAGGCACTGTATATCTGCACTGCAGGTGGAATCAGTGTTTCAGGAACATAACAGGCAAACATGCATACAAACAAAGCTACAGTCAGCAGGCCTGTATGTAGACTATGCTACAACAAACAAGGTGTAGGACTTCCAGTAGATAACAGTGCATATATGCAGGCACTATAAGCCAGTACCCAGACATTCACAGGTCAGACGGGCTGGGTCCAGCCGCACCCCACACAAGTGTACAGACCATGTACCTTCATAATGTTGAATAACTGGCCTGATACCCAAGTGCTCATACCTGTAATAATACACATGTCAAATAACAGACACTGAGCCCTCACTCAGCATTTCCAGACTTAGTATGATGTATGCTACCTGTCCTGGCACCACAGTATCCTTGACATGTATGGACACTCTCCCTCCTGTCATAGTTAGTTCTGTGTTTTGGTGCTGTCATGCATGGTATGAGGTGTGACCTTGTAGTGCTAGTGTGCTCTTGTGAGCCTTGAACCTATTGTGTAGTACTGCACAGATATCAACATTCTGAAACATCTGCATTGCAGAGTCATGTGTGGACAGCATGCAACTCGCAGATGACATGGCCATCATTGAGTATCAATATGTACATTGTTGTATCCCCTGTGCTACCTATGTAGGTGGCCATCCCTTCACAGCCTCACCACCAGTATGCAAAGATGTGCAGACAGAACACTGTGGTAATTACTATGGGTGTACAAAACAATACATTGATATTCATACTGTAACTGCATCAGGCATGCTGGTATATACCCACAATGCTATCATTACACTGTACTGTTGTCAACATCATACTATTACAATACGTCTATGTACTCACCCTGTGCATCAGCACCATGTTAACCTGTTCCTGCACCGATTTTACAGATTGCAGGAGGTGGCACAGTTTCATCATATGCACAGGGTTTGTACCTGGTATGCCTGAGTCTGCCACTGATACAACCAATTGACATGTCTGTGTGTGTGTGTTGGTGAGGGACAGCAGTACAAGATGGGGCAATGTTGCTGCAGTGTGTGCGTGTATGTGGTAGCCCTAGGTGTTATCACTTTGCATATGTGTATGAATACACACAGTCCCACCTTATGGCTGCCATATACAGGTGTTTGTGGACAGCCACAGACTGTACCTACCAGGTCATACAGATCACTGTCTGTGGCCATGGACATGGTACCTGTGCCTGGCAGGGGTGCTACGGACCGTATCAGGTACTAAGCCAGACTGGGTACTGTCATCAGAAGCAGGTGGTTGGTGACTGGAGACAGGTCCCTGTTGGGACTGTCCAGCGCCACATGCACGTGGTCTCCTGGGGTGGTCTGATGACAGCAGAGACCCAGCATTGCTGGGGCTGCTGCTGGCACTATGTGAGCGGCCACGGGCCTGTTGTCGTCTGCGACGGCTGCCAGCTGCTGCTGTTGCTGGCATACGGCCACGTCGACACCTCAACCATCCACCATTGCCCTGGCTCATGGACATGTAGTTGTGGAACAGATCTAATGTGTCCCCTCAACGTCTGTCAATGACCTCGGTGAAGGTGCGGATGGCAGCCGCAACATCACACATACTGTCACTCATGGCTGTGCGACATGCTCTCAGCTCCCTCAGACCCTGTCTGGTGTACCGTTCCATACGTGACTGTGCCTGCATTACAGCCCAAAACATAGCTGAGGTTGAAAGACCTCTGTGGGCACGTCTGACAGGGGTGGTATGCCCACGGATGCTCCCACAAGAACCCATGGACGTCTGCCTGTGTGGTACCGTGTCAGGACCTTGGCCATGGCTGCTGTGTGGGGATGCATGTGCCACTGGTACCACATTACCCTGGTCAATGCCCACTGTATCCTGTCCATCACCTAGGGACATTGGTGACAAAAGATGTATTGGCAGGATGACTGTGCGCATTGATGGGTTCGACAGCTGTGTAGTGTCAATTGGCTGACCAATGACGGACCCTGGCACACCTACCTGTGCCATTACACAGGTATCATCATTATCACTATCCACAGCAGCTGATTCAGGTTCCCTGCTGCAAGACACCAGAGCAGCACCAGAACCTGTGGGAGTAAGACAGGAAACATAGTTTACAATGTGTACACAATGTCACCACTGATGCACACATGCACACATGCGCACATGGGCACATGCACACATGCACACATGCACACATGCACACATGCACACATGCGCACATGGGCACATGCACACATGCACACATGGGCACATGCACACATGCACACATGGGCACATGCACACATGCACACATGTGCACATGGGCACATGCACACATGGGCACATGCACACATGCACACATGGGTACATGGGCACATGCACACATGCACACATGGGCACATGCACACATGCACACATGCACACACCTCAGTATATATCAACCCACAGACACAAACACACTTGCAATCAAACACATAGCACTACTGCTTCAGCCTATTATTACTATTAGTATACAGAGTATTGAGGGTAATGGTATTACACACTCACCAGCATGGATAGGCTACCTTGCTGTTACACCAGAGGGACCTGCAGAAAAGAGACATTTATCATCAGTGGGCACAACCGTGCCATTGATACTGTGGGCATGATACAGTTCAGTAGTGCAACAGTTAGCTTCCATAGATGTACTGCAGATATTGAGGATATCACTATTGCACAATAATTACCAAGATTACAGCTACAAAACGAGGACACACCTCACACATGCATAACCTAACAGTGTACAGAATGGTCAACTATACACATGGCATGTTACCTGCATGCTCTGTGCCCGGCTGCTGTGTGGCTCCAGCCTCCATCATTACACAGGTATGCTGCTGCTATTGCTGTTGTGCTGGAGCCACAACACTTAGGAGTAGTCCCTCCAGTCTGGTGAGGGGGGATGTCTAGCCACCCCACCACCTGTGGCAAGCTGCTGCCTGTGGATATCCGATGCACGCTGATGGTCATTTCTAATTAAATCACTGCAGTGGTGGCGTACCTGTTCATATGTCCGGTTATGTGTGCCTATGTCATTTACCCGATGGACCAGGTCTTGCCACAGTGCAGCCCTCTCCTGCTGGTTCTGGCTGGTGTGGGAAAAGAGTACAGCAAAATCCTGCACCAGGCTCTGGTGTATCTCCTCCTCCACTGCAGCGGAGTAGACAGGGTTCAGCTGGTGAACCATAGCCCTGAAAAGGAGAAGGAAAATATGTCAGCAATATCTGTCAGCAAACTATAGCACACATAATACACATAATACTCGACTGCAGTGATATAACTTAAGCACCATATATAGCATCTGTCTGTCTATTGGGGGATACACATGAAAATGACCAGATATCAGTGCTCATCCGACAACTGTGCAACAGTACCTGGCACACTCCATATGACAGATTAGTATACTGCAGCAGTCAACACACTGTTTCAGGTACAGTACACAACCTCACACTGGGGGTTTGTATCAAGGTACTGTATGGGGATAATTATCAGCTCATGCACTGCACACAATGCACGTTACATATTTCACTGGTAATGCACACTACTCTTACTTGCCATAACCCTACCTACACCACAGTGACATACAGGGTAACACAGCACAACATATGGCAATGTAGTATGTGTTGATTGCAATACCTCACACACCTGTCTCTGGCCTCACACCAAGGACACACACTACCATGACAGACAGACAGTCATGGTGAGCAATCACACCAGTACACAACATGCACCCAGTCACTAGCACACTCATTCCACCTCACATATTCCATTTGCAATGTGTTCATGGGTGTGCATTGTGTCTTAGGTAGGTAGTGTGCTTTTGGCCCTGGGCCTACAGCATCATACTGTTATGCTACCCTGCCCCTTGTGTCACATGTGTTATGATCGTACCTGCTCCTTACAAACAGTTACACAGGGTGACTCATATGGCATATTACCTATCTGCATAACATTCAGCAGGGGTATGTCTGACATATACTCATGGGGAGCCTTGCTTCTTAATTCTGTGTGGTCTACTACAGGGTATGTCATATCTGTGGGTAGGGTCCTGTACCTCAACCATGTGCTCTATACTGCAGTGACAAGGACGACAGACATAGGTAATTTGTGTTGTGGATGTTGGAGGTGTTACCATGGTTGTTAGATAACTGTCATGGGTGTGACCGAACTATGTATATCCAGCAGTGGTAACCCCTATGTAGGTAGTCTGTGTGCGCTCTGTGGTGTTTGAGTGCATTAAGCTAAGAAAAAACAGTCTCTTGCACCAAAGTCCTCTGTAGGTAGCAGATCCACGAATATCCAAAAACAAGCAAACAGAGGACAACCACGTCGATAAAAGTACCATAAAACTTTATTTCCACAGATGAGTGCTTTCAGGCCATATGCCCTTCATCAGGGCATATGGCCTGAAAGCGCTCATCTGTGGAAATAAAGTTTTATGGTACTTTTATCGACATGGTTGTCCTCTGTTTGCTTGTTTTTGGGTGTTTGAGTGCATTGACACAGTTACTTGCATATGTCTGTGTCCTTCTCCATATCTGTAGCTGTCATGGGAGGTACATACCATGTAGGACATTGTGGGGTGTGGAGGGGTACAGTGACCTACATGTCCATAGCTGACACACCATGTCCACTGACACATTCCATGTACAGGTATTACAGGACTAGTGTGCCACTGTGTATATCAATGTGGAGCCTATTGTACACTTGTTGCCCCTGTTCCCCCCTGACACATGCAGTGGTGGGCAGGCATGTACATATGTGGTGGTTACTGGTGTCAGTGTTTTTGAATGGGGTATGGTACTCCAGTATCCACACTGTTGTTCACTCCATGCCTTTGACACCAGGCACCTGTTGCAAGACATCTGCACACATGTATATATATATATATATATATATATATATATATATATATATATATATATATATAGATATGTATATATATATATATATATATATATATATATATATATATATATATATATATATATATATATATGTTTGTATATATGTATATAAAATATGTATATATAGATGTAGATATATACATATAGATATGGGGAGAGAGGGGGAGAGTGAGAGAGAGAGACACAGGGAAAGTGAGAGTGTGAGGGGGTGGGACAGAGAGAGAGAGATAGTCATATACAGACATATCTGTTGTCAGTCAGATCTATCTGTATATGTATATGTCTCTACAGATATCTATATATGTATGTGTGTATTACATATATCTGTACGTACATATTCTACCAATCTCGATGTCTGTGCAGTAAGTGAGAACCTGGTTCAAGGCTCCTGAGAGCACACCAGCGGTACCAGGCTATACCCCGTATCATGCTTTTGGCCCCAGGACTCGGGACAAAACAAAAAGGGAGGGAGTGTGTCCATATTCATGAAGGACACACACACCTCCAGGTTAGTGGCAACACATGAAGCATCACAGACCATCCAGGTGCAGATAACCATAGGCAAACCTGCTATACAACTGGTAGCATGTTACAGACCACCCTCCCAATCTCAGGAACCACAGTCAGCCTTCCTGAAGACATTGGAGGATATGAATGTCCCACCACACACCATCATATTGGGATACTTCAGCTACCCTAACATACATTGGGTGCATTATTCTACCCCAAACACCCTAGCCCAAATGTTCCCAGAATTCACTAAGTCAAATGCAATGGAACAGCTAGTCACCTCTCCCACAACAGGAGATAATATACTAGACCTGATCATCACAAACATGGGGACAATGTGCTACACACCGGAAGTATACCCCTCACTAGTCACATCTGACCACAGACTAATCCCCCTAGATATACATATCCCACCTCCCCCACAACACAAAAGACTACAGTGGGAAACCTCTCACATGCTGACTTTACACTTCTTATAACTGAGTTGGTATCCTTAATGCCCACTGGGCCAGTGTAAACCACTTCCCACAATGCAGACACCTTCACATATGCTTTCTACGGACATCTCCAAGAATGCATGGATCATGCAATCACAAATGAAACCGTAACCCTCTCCACCAAGGGCAGGCGTCCTGTCCGGTGGACCCCAGCATTGAACAAATTGTATAACAACAGAAGGTAGCTACTGCACGGCGGAGCATAATTCCATAGAGCATCTCTGATCAGCAGTAGTAGAAAGATATGTTTTGTCGTACAAACATGCAAGGCCAACAATGAGAGGGACATCGCTATGGACACTACAGATAACCACAAGGCCTTCTTCTGCTATGTTACACACCTGGGTGGAAACCCTCAGTTGTGTTCACAGTTAGTTCACAGTGACAAACGCTACACTGAACACACAGATAATACCAACATTCTGGCAGACAGGTACAGTGCAGATTTCTCCCCTCCCTCACCCACACATGAGGAATTACTTATCCCAGCTGACTGTAACCTCCCTGTCATCTCAGATGTCCAGCTGGGAACCACCCTCAGCAAAGCTGTAAACACAGCATCAATGGGACCCAACAGTATTGCAGGTTGCATGCTACGTGAACTGCAAGAGTAGCTACACGTGCACATTAAATGCTATTCAGCCATAGCCTTACTACAGCATATGTACCTGGACACTGGCGTACAGCAACAGTAGTCTCACTCCACACAGGAGGCACCTCTACAGACCCTGGTAACTACCACCCCATAAGCTTAACCAGCCTGGTCTGCAACGCTATGGAAAGGATCATTATGGTACTCATACACAGAGACATTGGGGACTTAGACACTTGATCCCACCTGGTTTGGCTTTGTAGAGGGCAGATCCTGCCTTATGAACCTGGTTGACCTTTTCAAATCAGTCACTAGAGCCATTGACGAAGGCACAGCAGTCCATACAGCCTACCTGGACTTGCCTATGGCTTTCGACACAATACCACACTCTGACATTATAGACAGCAGCTGAAATGTAAATCCATATGTCACAAGATGGGTTGCAAACCGGCTAACGGATAGAAACCCTACAGTCAAACTCACTGGTGCCATGTCAGACTCAGAGCCAGTCACAAGTGGTGTCCCATAGGGCTCTGTCCTGGGACCGCTCATGTTCGGCATATAATTCTCAGATATGGAAGCAGACATGGGAGGGTAGTGGCTGACAATGTTCAAAGATGACTGCATACTAGGCGCCATAGTCGATACACCAGCTGACACATACATCCTACTGGCAGGCCTCATGGACACCAACAACTGGTGCCGGAGTCATGGCCTTAAACTGCATGCCACGTAATGTATACTCATACCCTTTTGGACGGACAAGGTACCAACGTATTATCACATAGACAGTAACCCACTGAGTACAGACAAAGTAATCGGAGACCTGGTGACACTGATCAATGCTGACCTCTCATTTGACACCCACGTTGCCAAAGTGGTTGGATAGACTTCCTACCTTGCCCACCTTATCATGAAGGGATTCACATCCAGATCAAAAGGGGTCATTGTACCCCTATACTCCTCCCTTATCAGGCCCATGACTGTGTACTATGCCCCATTTGGTATGTACCGCACCTGGCACTTGCAACAGCTAGGGGGACCCCATAAGTACATCACCAGGAGGATCAAGGGTCTGCAACAACTGTCATATGCTGCAAGACTAACGTAACTCATGCTCTATTCCATACCATACTGCCTACGTAGGGGTGATCTGTGCCTGATGTAGTAGGCCATGTCCAATCAGGTATTGATGGACATGTTCCACCTCATACAATTCAAATCCATCAGAACCACAACAGCTATGGATTTAAACCTCAGCACACATATGAATAGGACATACTGTAGGGACATATCCATCACTAAGAGGCTTCCCATACTGTGGAACAGGATCCCAGTTCATGTTAGGCAGAGACCCTCACTGACACTCTTCATGTGCATTCTTGACGAGTGGATGGGAGATCATCGGTTTACAGCAGGGGTCATCTCTGTGTCACTACTAGACAGAGGCACAGTAAACTAATGCTATTATGTAGGGGGGTCTTCACTGTGTCACTACTATACAGAGGCGCATGTTTCTAAATCTATTCTATACACTGTCTGCAGATAGCCTAGTACTAAACTATGACACTGTGAAACTATATATGTCTATGTATTTCTATATCCCTCTCTATCTATGTATACACATATGCATATTATATATATATATATATATATATATATATATATATATATATATATATATATATATATATATATATATATATATATACATACATATCTCAATATACATACGTATACATGTTATATATATATATATATATATATATATATATATATATATATATATAAACTCCTTTTTAGTTCCACATATGTATACACACAGTAACGTACTGCTGAACATCCATTACTGTACAACCTACTTGTACATTGCACTACAACCTACATTGCTATGTGCACATAGCTACCGTCACATACATATGTATGTGGAGCCTTCAGTGACAGTTGCAGTATGTCCCTGGCCCTATGCACATCTTCATATACATAGATACAGACCAATAACACATCTGGAGGGTTCACAGTATGTAGAGTATTATAGTAGTACTTTACATTACCTGTGTTTGTTGCAGCTGTTTGCGTAGGCTTGCAATTACTTGGCCTGCTGTCAGCCTCTTTGTTTTGTTGTTACAGTTTTTTTTTCAATTTCTTTCTTTCTTTCTTTCTTTCTTTCTTTCTTTCTTTCTTTCTTTCTTTCTTTCTCTCTCTCTCTCTCTCTCTCTCTCTACCTCCAGCAGGTGCAATGAAAGTATTGCATGTATGGACTGGGAGTACAGGATGCTTTTGTAGGTATCTGCACATGTCCATGTGATGGCCTCTGCACCAATTGTTAGCCAGCATTTACTAATTGCATGCAGCTTGTTGTGTAGTGATTGCAGTTCTCACTGTGATTACAGGACTGTGCTATAAAAAGGTCTGTTAGGTAGGCATAGCCCTTTCAGATTATCAGGGTGGGGACCATGCTGGTTTGCTGTGGACACTGTTCTGTGAGTGTAAGGGTTGGTATGTCTCTCATATCATATTTCAGGCTGTGTTGTAGACACTGCAATGCATGTTGTTCTGTAAGCTGAGTATTCCTTCCTCCAGTGTCCTCTTCTCCGTGTGTATGTAAACTGACACCTATGACTAGTAATGCTGTGTATATAGGTGTGTGTGCTTTCCTGTGGGGATTGTGGTGTAACTGGTATATAGCAGTGGCTCTTGCAATCTGTTGCTATGGCTTCAATATTTGGCCTTTACATTCACTCCTTGTATGCCTGCTAGGTGTCTTTCCTGTAATGTGTTGCTATGGCTTTCCTATTTTCCATTTACATTCACAGCTTGTAATGCTTGCTAAATCTGTTTGGGCAGCAATTCCCTATGTGTTTGTTGTGGTAGGGTGTTACTGCATGCAGTGTGGTCTGGCCATGGTGTGGGCCTTGACACTTACAGGGGTATTTGATCATGCTGCTGAGCAGGCCTCAGATACTCTCCGGTGCATCTTTTATCAGCCTCATGGAATGGGACATAGCAGTGGGTTACTCCAATGACATATTCTGATATTCTGCAGTTGTGACTGTGGGTTATTTCAAGCATATGTATTAGTACACCATTTGTGACATGCAGGTGGTGCATACCTTCAGTCATTCATAGTTACCATTGCATGTGTAGTTACACCTTTCTGCCTACTGTTAGTACATTTGACAGGGTGTCAGTGGAGCACAGTTGACATTTGTTTTCACATCAGGGACATCCTTGTAACTCAATCACAGTTGTTATGTCTGATCTCTTAACTATTCAACTATGGCAGTGTTTATCCTGCTCTGAGTATGTGTGTGGCTTGCCAAATGCTACTGTGACATTATTACCTAGTAGCTACCAACTAGCATGACTGTTTCTCAGCACACAGTACTATTTTACAAATCCACTAGATTAGACAGTGAATATACATGACATGCTTTGTGTACTAGACTTGCTATATTCCCTTTACATTAATTCCTACTATTTTATGATATATTTCTTTCAGCACAATGTTCTTGTATAGCAGTCATGGCTTAGTGGTATGTCATGCAGACTAGTGTTTCCAAGGTCCTGGGTTCGAGACTGACAGAGGTATTTTATTTTGCTGCTGAGAAAACTACAGGCCTTGTCATTCAGAGTGACTAGGACACTTTTAAGCAGTTGTAAGCGGGTTAGCACTGGTTTGCACGGAGGTCACGCATGCGCACTGCCGCTTCACAAGACACATGCTTAGCTAAGCGCACAGAAGCACTCCGCTTACTACTGCTTAAAAGTGCTTACTCTCGACACCGTGCTATTTTCTTTTAAAGAAAAGAAAATGGGAAGATAGGAAAGTGGTGAAAAAGGGGGCACAAAGAGGGTAGGACAGTAGGAAAATAAGCTCGGGTTTTGCAGGAGGGATGTAGGAAAGGCCCATAGCTGCCCATTTCTTCATCAGCAACAGCTGTGCATATGTTTGTAATTTGGTGTGAAATTTGAAACCTTCCACCCCTGAGAGAGGTGTGAGGACAACAATAATATTTGTTGTACAGCCAATTGTAATTGCCAGTTTACATGTTCAGCAGACATGTGTGCAAAATGGGCAGCTATGTATGGGGCATAATTTTTTTGTGGGTACAGAGTGCCCTTTTTTTTTTTCAGGTGAGAGTGGTATGTCAGTTACAGGAAGTCGGTATAGCTGGGGAGGTAGGTAGGGGAGGTTAACAGACAAGACAAACAAGACGCATACAGGGGTGGTGTATGACGCATGTGGGGGGGGGGGTTACACAATTGACGGGGATGGATGTTTGGATATCTCGAGCCCATGAGCCCACAGATGGCAACAGTGGAACTGAGATCCCCACCCATGGGCAGTTGCCACTGTGCCTTCACTGCCCAGGACGGGGCTGTGCTGGGGGCTCTGTAGGCTGGGCAGCAGGCACACCCGTGAGTTGTGCCACCCGTGCCTCAAGCTGGCATAGGGGCCCAAGCACAGCATGCCGGATCTTCCTTCGCACCACAGTCCGGACACTATGGAGGGTGAGTGGATGTTCTCCTCCGGCCACACTTGCAGAGGGGGGATGAGCCCCATCCCCTGCAGTGCTTCCACCCACAGGTGGCACAGAGCCACTGGAGGATGGTCCGGCCTGGGCACTACTGCCAGGTGCACTCGCCAGCTGAGGTGGGAGAGGTGGGTCCCCTGGAACCCGCCTTCCCTGTCGTCCTATGTTTTGCATTATTTTATGACAGTCTGGGTTAATAACGTACAATACCATTCACAATTAGTTGTAACAGCATGCATTAGTATTCCCATTAACCAAACACCCATAAATTCAAGCCATTGAACAGCAAGCATAACACATGCATAATTTGAACAGCAATACACAATCCAACAACATGCAGGGTTGATTGATGGCAACAGGCCATCAGGTTTGGATGTATGAACAGGGCACATGCATCAACATACATGCAAATATGTATGAACCAACAGGACAAATGTCCAGGGGTGTTAATTGTGAATGCACATACCCATTTCACGTGGAATGGATTATTTGTGGTTATAGGGTAGGGTGAAGAAATATTTTATTAACAACTTCAAATACCTATACATATGCTGTACATTTCTACTAGCTGCAGATATATACACACTACAGGTCTGACTACAGTTTCCTATGTGATAACGAATTCAGGTTGGTGATAGGAATGTTACTGCTACATCAATATACATTTCATATTTATTCATACACATTCATATCTGGCTCTGTTCAGCTACATCATCCTGCTACATTTGCTTTATATGGCTATAGACAACTGTGGATGTTTGGTATTTCATACAACCACACTATCTGCATATTGCAAACTGAGAGCAACATATCCAGATTTTGGGACACACATTCCAGCTTCAGTACTTTTTTCAACACATGTTGCTGTTTGGTTCTGCCTGTAAATTTCATTCTGTACTGACTGCAGTATACTTTATTCAGGAGTTATTACTACTTTATTGGTGGATTCATACCTCTTTCTCACACTCTCTCACTTGTTTTATTTTTACAATTCAGGATGGTACTTAATTCTAGGCTTTATTGACATGTTTTACTTTTAGTTATAACAATCCTTTCCAACAGTCTCACTTGTGTCATGTTTCAGAATTTAAACAGGGATATATTTCACACATGTGTTTTACTCAGCTTGTGTAGCTGTACTTTTCAGCCAGCTGCAGGTTATGTACTAATATTATATTACAGGTGGGACATCTTTATTTCAGACTTGTTTCATTTTTATTTTTGGATTACAGGCTGCATCACACTTTTGTAATCAAGCAATACTTGCAAACTCTCTTACACTGTTACTTGCACATTTTATTAATAAGTGACTACACTGCACTCTTTTGCAAGCTGTCATACTTATATATTTTTTTACAGTTACAGGGAGAGGGTTACTGACCTGCCTGGTGGTGCAACTGCACCAGCCTATTGGCATAGGCTCGACGGTTCACAAAACGGACACCTACAGCTGCAATATAAATGAAGTAATATTGGAATACACATCTCTATAATATCAGCTAGGTTACTTTCTTACATAAATTACATGTAACTTACTCAGTAGTGGGGCGTTGGGCATTTGCCAGGCCTCCTGGATCCAATGGTTCAGTTGGTCCTGCTTCCGTCTCTTCAGGTCCGCATGGTGGTGACGGGCCTGTTTACCAGTCCTTGGTATTCCTGTGGCACTGGTGAGATCATGTGCCAACAGGTCCCACACCTCAGCCCTATATGCTCCCCACAGGACCTGGCCCTGCATGAGTTGGGCCTCATGATCATGGACGAGGAGCCAAACCATATATTTGGACTCCTCAATGCCCCACCTCTGAGCTCGGAAGCAACTGCCCTCTCCTACACCTGCCATCCTGGCTGCAAGTCGGTTCCACAATCGGTTATGCTGTGTATTCCCGCCTATGGGGCTTATATATGCCGTTTTTCCCGCACTTATCTGTGATTGGCCATTTTGGAATTGTATCAGCTTCACAAAACCTGCTTTGTCATGCTCCTCTTTCTATTCATTCCTATATATATATATATGCTATTACTGCATTTCTAAGTGCAATTGTCATGGCTTAGTGGTTCAGTACTTTGACTATAGTGTATGGTATCCTGGGTTCGAGCCTGGCCATTGCTTTTTATATTTTATGACTGTCTACACAGGCTAGGAGGTGTTTCTGTGTAAAGGCAGTTTTGATACAGCTTGCTCAACGTTGCCCGTCGGTTAGCTTTTTGGTGCAGTGCGCAGCTCCGCGCAAATGGGCCATGCTGGTTTATGCATCGTTTGGCTGTCAGCACACATATTACGCTCAGCTCAGCTACGGGCACACAGTTTCAGCATGTTAAAATGCTGCTCAACCCCGGGCACTCATTTTACACCTGTTAAACCACTGCTCACCTACGGGCACTCATTTTAAACCTGTTAAAACACTGCTCACCTACGGGCACTCATTTTAAACCTGTTAAAACACTACTCACCTACAGGCAGATATACTCAACTTGTTAGACTGTAGCTCAGCTATAGGCACATCTGACATTTTTTTTTTTTTTATTATCTCACATTTCTTCAAAATACATGGCCCATTTCATTACATTTTACATAAAATATAATTTTATATATGTACATATATGTCAGGGAATTGTTTTGTGCTTATTTCACTAAAAATAGAAATTGATGTTGTGGGGGCTCGAACCATGATTGCCTCCTCTTCAGCCAACGTCTCTATCACTACGCTATTGCTTCTTGGCTTACTTTGCATATTTAGTTCTTATATGCTTTTCCACTGACTGCTAACTGTGGCTAAGCGCTGGGCACGCCCACGCAAACGAGCGCACTCACGGGCAAACATCTTTACAACTTATAAAAAAATATATAAGATGTTCATTTATACATTTTATGTTCATAGTCTGTGGGGGCATGTGTTGTGTTTATTCACATTTACACGGACTCTGTCGTGGGGGTTTACTTTCAGGACTTTTACTCTAATGGGGGCGTGTCCGTTTGCAGGGCTCGCCCTATGGACACGCCCCCTACTGTCTTACACGGACCGTGTTAGCCTTAGGTGTGATTCAGCATGCCCTCATGCATATGCAGGTTACTATTACATTATCAAAGTTCTGAAACTTTGAACACCATAAGGTCGAACCCTTATGTTCGAAGTTTCAGAACTTTGATAACGGTAAAAAAAAATAAATAAAAACAAAAAACAAAGAATAAAGTATTGCAAGCAGGGGGGCATGCCCCCCTGCATCCACCACACCCCCAAATATACCAACTCCGAGATGGCACTACAGTGCGGTAAAAGGAAATCTTCCCTTTCCGCACGGTATTGTGATGTCGGAGTTGGTATATTTAAAGAGTGGGGGTGTGGAGGGTGCAGGGGGGCTTGCCCCTTGCTTGCAACAGTTAGGTAGGTTTTAGGTTTTGCATTTTTTTATTTTTTTACGTTCAAATTCTTGAAACTTCGACCATCTGAGTTTGATGTTCTCAGGTTCAAAGTTTCAAGGATTCAACAACGTAATAGGAACCCCTAAAAATCTACATACAGGTGGGCTAAAAAGTTCTTTTCTTTTAAGTATAGATTAAATTTAATTAAAATACTGCTAAATAAAGTATATATATACTCCAAGCAATTTTTTATTTCAAATAATACATAAGAGCATATTATATTGGTGAGATGCAGATAACTGGTTTGTAGTGCAGTCTACATGATATAAAATTTCATTTAATTGATATATGCAGAAAATCAATATTTTTATCTGGTTTAGTTAAAGTGTGTAAGTAAGTTTGAGTGATTCACTTATACTGGTTTTACTTTGAAATTCACTGTTTCATGGAGGCTGTTGGATGTTAGGGTGTGACAGTTTCTTTTGTTTGAATTGCAGATGTTATGGTTACTAACATCTTTAGATTTCTGTGGGAGATTGCTAACAGTGTGTAAGGCTTTTTTTCCTCTTTTTTTCTACTGTTGTGTGATCTCAGTGTTGGCATATTTAAGTAGTGGGTGTGGGCAGCAGACCCATTGTGTGGGGGTGCAAGAGGGTGTTCCCCTAAAATAAAACACTGTTTTTATGTTTTATTTTGGTGGTTTGCAGCTGTTTGAATTTAGCTGTGTTGCAAAGCTGAATTAGTGAATGTCAGCTTTTCGATATAGACCCTATCAAATATGTTAAAGAATTGACTAAAATATTAATATATTTTATGCGGTATCCTGGTAGACCAAAAACAGCATTTCTTTAAGACACGGGACAATGACAGTATAGGATCTACAAATGCTGAATGTTATGTTCTAGCATTTGCTTTCAAGATTGTAGTCCAATGGTTTGATGTGTCATAGTCTCAGTATGGAAATAGATACATGAAATTATTTGTGATGTAAAAAAATTCAAAATCAAGAATCAGGCATTAAATTTAATTAATATCAAAATGATATGGATTGTGAATCATTCACATTGTTGTATTTGTACTTTGATAAAATCTTGGTCTATTAACTCAATATTACAATGTTTAAGAATTTGCCTAAAACTGGGTTTTCACAATATTTCCTATCCCATTTACTACATTACTTATATAAAATACTACTTATTTTAAAATAGAAGACTAGAAGACAAGCACATTTATATACAAGTTTAATTACTTACAGGAAGTTACCTTTTTATCAGTCAGTAATATTATTCATAAATATAGATTAAAAACTGCTGACTGGCTATTTATACAAATATATTATATATGTGTATATATATATATATATATATATATATATATATATATATATATATATACACATATGGGTCCACGACAGAAGAACGAAACGCCAGATCACCGACGACCACATAGCCGAGATGACATCGCCAACAGCAGACATCCCCAACAACGGTGAGTAGTGCAGAATGGGAGTTAGTCCCATTCCTTCACTGTAGTATGATCTTGAAGTTGGTATATTTAAGTAGGGGGGGTGTGGGGAGAGCAGCCCCCCCACATGGAGGGGTGCAGGGAGGCTTGCCACCCCTGCTATACACATTTTATTGTGTTTTTTGTCTGTATTACAGGAACGGAAATGAGTTCCGTTCCGTAATACCTTGACTTACCAATGTCGGAAATGTCTGCTATCGGCGATGTCATTTTGGTGATGTAGTTGTCGGTGATCCGGTGTTCCATTCTTCTGTCGTGGACCTATATATATATATATATATATATATATATATATATATATATATATATATATATATATATTAGATAACATGTATACTATAAAATGCAAGCTATAATATAGCAAAATATTGATAATGTTAACAGCATTGGCATCAACATCGACCCCTTTCTCCTATTTAGTACATGGATCAGAGTGTTACATCAACATCGACCCCTTTCTCCTATCTTGTACATGGATCAGAGTGTTACATTGGCAGTGACCACCATCTAGAGCCAGTGGTCACACTGTTGAGTGACTATCTCTGCTGCAGATTGATAATGTTAACATTATGAAAAAGATACATTGAACTCTTAAAACAGCACACCACTGAATACACCAGATGAATGCTGCCTGTCACACAGTTTAAAAAGCACTTAGAAGTAAAATCAAGTTGGAGGTTGCAGGAGCAAAACAGGTCCAAAAAATGAAGAGTATCTCAAGTCCAACTATATAAAAAGAATGAGTATTTATTTAAAGATGAGCGCTTTCACTGTTAACACAGCTTCTTCAGATCTAAGTTAAAATAAATACAAACTTAAAATGGTTCTTTTATATGATCACCTCTAGTGGTCAAACAAGTAATTACAATGAAGAAAACATAAACTGATTCTTTTGTATGATCACCTCTAGTGGTCAAACAAGTAATTACAATGAGGATATATATAATGAATGAATAACAAGTTGGGTATACATCATAAAATCACAAATCAAATAGATGTTAAATGCTCAAACAACGCCTGTCCTGAAAATACAGAAAATTCCAGTCAACTACATTTCCAAATGAAATGACATGAAAAATATATATATGTAGCCTACATAAGAAATATCATGAATAAAAGTGAGTGTTGAAGGGGGGGGGGGAGAAAAAAGCTAAATTCTCTAGTGGTCAAACAAGTGATTACAATGAAAAGAACATAAACTGGTTCTATTGTATGATCACATCTAGTGGTCAAACAAGTAAATACAATAAGAATGCATGTAATGAATAACCAGTTGAATATACAAAATATATGTCCTGAAATCACAAATCAAATGAATATTAAATGCTCAAACAATGCCTATCCTAAGGATACAAAAAATCCTAGTCAACTACATTTCAAATGGAATGACATGAAAAATAGCGAACCTATGTGAGAAATGTCATAAATGAAAGTGAGTATTGAAGGGGGGGGGGAGAAAAAAGAGATAAAATACTAGTACAGATGTCACTGGAGAAAGCAGATACAATGTATTTAATATTCCTACATATTCTTAGTCTCGGTTTTATCGAGGCTCTATCATTGAGGCCAGATCCTTCATCTGCCCTAAGCCGAACTATCCAGTCACATTCCTTGTTCTCTGTATGCGTCCTAATATCACCGCCTCTTATTGCTGGAACTATAGTTTCAAGAACTCTAAAACAAAAACAGTGCGATCTTCCTGCAAGATTGACGTGTTTCGCTAGGGCATTATAAGGTGAACCCTTCCTTATGTGATAGATGTGTTCCCTCATTCTGTCCCTTAATGATCGGTTGGTTTTCCCAACATAAAAGTGGGAGCAAGTCTGACAGGTGGCCAAATATACCACATTAGCGGTCATGCAGTCAGCCTCCACATTTATTTCATAAGTGACAAGTGTATCAGGATGTAAAAAGTTGCTGTCTTCATTAATAAATTGACAGAAATTACATCTACCACACGGTTTAGTATGTCCTGCTACTTTGTTTACTGTTCCATACTTAGGATAGCATAGCATCTTTTTAAGATTGTTCTTATTCTTGTACAAAAAACTGGGAGTTTCACCAACTATGACTCTTAATTTAGGATCAACATGCATGATGGACCAATATTTATTGATGATATCTCTAATCTCATTATTATCTGATGAATAATATGTTGAAAACTTAACATGAGATGACATGTGCTCCCTATTCACCTGGGTGTTGGAACTGTGATGTCCAAAATATGGTGTAGCTACGGTGTTACGTAGTCCTAAGGCTTGTTCCAGAGAAGGATCAATTTCATTAATATTGTATCCTCTCTGCAAAAGTCTACTTTTAAGGTCCCCTAGTTCAGATACAAAGCCTGCCTCCAAAGGATTTAGCCTTGATGCTCTAATGGCCTGACCTACCATAACATTCCTGAATACAAAAGGAGGGTGCATACTCGATCTCATGAGCAGGGTATTAACATGACATGGTTTCCTGTACACTCCTGTATTAATAAGACCCTTTGGAAGTCTTTCAATATACAAATCCAGGAATTCAATTCTGTTATATGAAAACTGCATTGTAAATTTGAGACAATCAATTAGATTATTCATGATAGTGTGCATCAGTTGAAGTTGTTCTAAAGTGCCATTCCATATCACAAACACATCATCGACAAAACATCGATAGAACTTAACGTGTTCTTTAAATAATGTCTCACAGAACAAGATATGCTGTTCCCAATGTGCAAGGAACATGTTGGCGTAGCTATTGGCACAGGAAGTGCCCATAGCTACGCCATCTACCTGTTTATATATGATGTCATTGAAAACAAAAAAAAAATGTTTTCCAATACTAATTCCAGGAAGTGTATCAATACATCAATCTTCACTATGTCATACTCACTATGTTCCTTAAGATATTCAGAAATAAACGTAAGTCCTAAGGTGTTCGGAATGACCGTAAAGAGTGATTGTATATCAAGGGTCACGAACATATATTCATCAGTGATGCCATTACAGTTAAAACAATCATATAGTTCTATTAAGAACTGTTTGGAGTCCCTCAATACAAACTTATTCTTGTTCAGTACTTGCCTCAAATGTTTCTCTATGTATACAGAGATATGCCCAGTGACCCATCCACGGCCAGAGACAATTGGTCTCATGGGTGGGTCACTGGCATTCTTATGTAATTTCGGCAGGCCATGTATAACTGGAATCAAGGGTGTTTTCACTAGAAGGTATTCATGTAAATCACGATCAATCAAACCACTCTTATGAATGCCTGATAGGATGTTATGTACATATAAAATGACTTATTTTACTGCTTATAGCTCAGTCTCTTTATAAAATTTATCATGCAGCATACTAGACATAGAATCATAGTAGTGTAGGGTATTCATCACTACAATACAACCACCTTTATCAGCAGGTCTAATAATGATTCTATGGTCCTGTTGTAGTCTCTTAAGACTCTGCCTCTCTTGGTATGTTAAATTATCATATTTTCTTAAAGTCCTACCTGATTTGGTTCGATTGTAATAGTTGTATATCTCATCTTCTGTGAGCCTAAAATAGGCTTCAACAAATGGATGATGTACAGGTGTATACTCACTTAATTTTTTAAACACTAATGCATCCTTTGAATATGCTGTAGTATCAGAACCTCCAAAATGGAATTTCAGCATTACATTCCTGCAATAAAGTTTCAAGTCAATAATTGTATCTGTTAACTTACTGTGTGTTTTGGGTATAAAGCTAAGCCCTTTTCTCAATAAGTTGAAATCATCTTGTGAGAGTGCAACATCAGATAGATTGTGTACTATGTTTTGTCTGTTCTGTTCCACATCTTTTTCAAAGTACGGTTCTGTTGAAACTCCCCTGAGAATTTCCTTTTCTGCCTGCCACGACTCATAGACCTTGCCCTTCTCGGGCCTTTCTCCAGTCGAATTGGCAGGGGAAAAGACACCTGTGGATTGGCATCCAGACTAACATCCCCCACATTCTTCCTAACTTTAGGTCTAACCACAGAATCAGTAAGTAGGCAAGGTTTATCCTTTACAATCTTGACTGCAGGATATAAATTATTTGTCTCACTTACACTCGGATGTATGATATGGATGACATCCACTGAGTCAGTGGTAGAGCATATTGCATTGTCAGAGTCTGTATTTTTCCTGTCACTATTATCATTCGGCCTGATATCTAATATTCCAATGTGTTCCGGCCGATCATTCTGAGCAGGGGATGTGATAATCACCTCCCCATTAGATTGAGCTTCATCTACAGAATCTTTAGAAATACACTTATTCAGGCCATTCAGCACAATAGGACATGCATTGGTGTTACAAAACTGTTGCCTATGCAAAGGAGTATACAAATTATTACCATCTAGTCTATGTCTCATACCATTTCTAGAATTAATGTACATGCCAATATTGCTATTGGTATTGGCACTGTTCACACCAGCTTTACTGTTAGTATTTGTACTGTTCAAATCATTTTGTCCATGTCTGGGCCAAGTGAAGATATGGCCCAGTCTAAAATCTTTAAAGTCTCTGATTATTTTGTTCTTTTTCTGTTGGAAAAGCTTGCGTTCAAAGGCATGAACGCTATCTAATAAATTCTCATTAAGGGGATCTACAATACCAGCTGTAAAGTCTTGAAAAAGTACCTGCTGTTTACCATTAATGTCTTCAATAAGTGCAGCCTCTTCCGGTTTGAAAAAATCCACCAACAACTGCAGATATTGATAGCTGAAACCAATATTCAATTTCTGCCATGCTGTGAGTAGGTTCGGATAGTCCTTACCCTGGCTAGGCATGTTTAAAACCCTCAGACCTCGTGGAATTATGTTGTTGTCTATACAAAACTGAAAATGCAGGCGCTGTACCTGTAAGCGCTTCAGTTTCAAAAAACTTTTCTCCATTCCATCAAGCAATTCATACAACCTCTTTGTATCTGTTGTATTACCATCAATGTCATCACTGGTCGCCAGACAGTCAGAGGTCCAAGGGGCTGGCACTGTACCAGCTAAATATTGCCGCATCCTTTTTTGCAAGTCTTCATTAACCATGTGAATATTCCGCTGGTGTTCACCTCGCTGTATATAATCCAATTCGATATCTGCCATGATAGAGGCTTTATGGAACTGCTCCGGTCATCAGTGGTGTATAAACACAATAAATAAGTAAACTTAAAACAGCACACCACCACACCATTTAGCTTTTTTCTTTCCCCCACCCCCTTCAACACTCACTTTTATTCGTGATATTTCTTATGTAGGTTATATATATATTTTTTTCATGTCATTTCATTTGGAAATGTAGTTGACTGGGATTTTCTGTATTTTCAGGACAGGCATTGTTTGAGCATTTAACATCTATTTGATTTGTGATTTTATGATGTATACCCAACTTGTTATTCATTCATTATATGTATCCTCATTGTAATTACTTGTTTGACCACTAGAGGTGATCATACAAAAGAATCAGTTTATGTTTTCTTCATTGTAATTACTTGTTTGACCACTAGAGGTGATCATATAAAAGAACCATTTTAAGTTTTTATTTATTTTAACTTAGATCTGAAGAAGCTGTGTTAACAGTGAAAGCACTCATCTTTAAATAAATACTCATTCTTTTTACATAGTTGGACTTGAGATACTCTTCATTTTTTGGACCTGTTTTGCTCCTACAACCTCCAACTTGATTTTACATACATTGAACTCTGTTTTATCAGAACTTTATACAGTTCTATTGATCTCTGTATCTTGCTTACCAGAATCTTGTTGGAAACATGTAATTGAGAGTAAATATTCAAACTCTTCAGATACAGGTACAATTCTTATTTGGGAATCTGTTAAAAAAAACTACATCATCTTTTTGAAAAATATTTATGCAGAAATTGTTATACCACAGATATTTTATCACAAATAGAGTTGGAAAATTGACAGGGATTATATTTGTTGTTGGATATGTAATTAAAACACTAATCCTCATTGGCAACATGTAGGATGTCATCAGAATTTTGGAAGAGGTTTCAATTTTTTGCTCAAGTCTTATGGGCAGATATGGTTAAAAATACCAACACACTTGATATCATTAAATGCTCCAACTTCAATATGTGTTAGGAAAGATTTAATGCTCCAGCTTTCATACGGGTTAAGAATGATTTGTTCCGACTACATTATTACCTTTTAGCTACAGCTAGAAAGACAACTGCTAAAATTAAAAAAATGTCCATTATAAATTCTAAAATATAAACACTATTTTGTATGAAACAGAAACTGACACTATATGAATAACATTACATTACATTTTGGCCAAAACTGGCATTACTGCTAGATAAAAATAAAATAAGAATATACTCTAATTTTATGTGCGTATAAGTTCAGTCTGAGCTATGTTATTACTGAAATAAGTGAAACGCACATATGGAAGTAGTGTAAACAGGTTACACATCATTTTGGTTGTTTTTCCAATTGCTTATTTACTTAAAAGGAGGGACAGAGTTCATATGTGTTTATAGCATGCATTACTACAACAGTTCATAACTACAGTTTAGTTATTTGAATAATTACATCTTGATGTGTTGATGATTTATGTTGCCTCATCTATGAAAACTAATAACATATGAAATACAAAAAAATGTAACAACTGTATCTTGTTTTGGATACAGATACCATATTACTTTGTGAGTTGGAGGAATGTTTCAGTGTTAGTCAAAGCAAGTGCATCCATACAAATACTGCCCTTGGAACCTTGACAATTCAACATAACATCTACAGTTTTTACTTTTCCTGAGTACAGCTGGAATGTTTTCCCTTAATTCTTTGAGGTTCCCTGCATTAGGAGTCACAAACTGTAACTTGATCATATGCTTTACAAGCAGGTCATCTTTGGCACACTGGATGTTATTGATAGGTATGGTTTCTAGCTCTCAGGCAGTAGACTAAGGTCAGGGGAGCAATTAATCTGACTGCATTTAAACACCAGTTACACACTGACTAAATCTACTTTGTCAACAACTAGGGGCACACTTGATTTTTCAAGAGCTGCATAGTGATGTCTAGTCGATAAAGAAAGAAGTATGAATGGCTTATTTTATTTAGAAGAGAAAATCATGTTTTGGTCATAAATAAAAAGAGTAGGATTGTTTTAGCATTTTTGCACTCAAAGATCCAGATGTAGTTTTAGGAGTTTTAACAGCAAGCTTAGATTAAACCATAACTATATGTCTGGAACTGTGGGCTGCAGCTTAGAATGCATTAGAAGATGACTGGGAATGTTGCACAAAAAGATTCAGTTATTAGCATAAATGGCGAGTTTTTTATGATAAAAATTAAAATAAAATTTGCTGATGAAGAGAAAAAGCGAAGGGGACTTATGGAACTCTGTGGTACTCCAATAAGTGACCTAGAGCCGTAAAGCACAACATCTGTTGTCCACTCTTGTAGATACTCCCTTAAAGCATGCTATAAGACCAGATATAATCCCAGTGTTTCTAATGTAGTCTAAAAGGAATGAATGTCTAAGCCTCTTTCTAGGCCCACACAGACAGCTCATGTGAGTGGACCAGCGTCATTGTTAATATTACTAATGCCAGTAAAATGACAAACAGAAGTGAGGACAGAGGATTCCTTTCTGAAACCATGCTGGAAAAGTAAGAGAATGCCATCCTGTATAATAAAGTGCAAAAGTTCTTTGCACTTGAATTATTTAGGGTGTTAGCTGGACAATACAAGGCTGAGCTGTATGTATAGTCTTCTGGTGAATTGGGTGAATGGTTTTAGGCAATGGGATACTGACAGAATGTTTCCAAGCAGTAGACACCCTACCAGTGGAAAGGAAATGATAAGTAATATGGTTAAGAGGGTGAGAGATTAGCTAAACAGGTACGTTAGGAAAAAATTATGTAATTAGGAAATAGAACCAGAAAAACTTGTGGCAAGTTCAGTGTTAAACTTGCTTATGACAGTAGGAAATACTGAAACAGAAGATAGACCAGAGATTAGAGTCATAAATTTGAGAAGCAGTTGTGGAGGGAGAAGATACAACTGGAAAGGAAGGGGTTCTACCTGCGAAGTAACCACAAAATAGGTCAGTGTGATCCTTATTAGAGGGAGTGGAGATATTCAGAATTGCAAAGCTGAAGGACAGCATTGAGAAGGAGAGCCAAATAGTTTTCTGATTTCAGTCTGGCAATTCTTTGCATGGCCTAAGAGGCATTGTTGATAGGTACAAAGGCATGTGGCTTTATAAATCTCAACCTTGATGTGGCAGTTGTTTCTCGGTAAGATATAGGAATTATGGACTTAGGAAGCCCAATCCACTTCTGATAATTTCAGATTAAATTTCACAGCACAGTTTTCCTTTTACATTTTTTCTGTTAACCAACAGTGACCTGTACTTTTCTCATCCATCTAGTTATAAAGGAGAAGTGTTTATCCTGGAGAATAAGCAGAACATTTTGACATAATAAAGAGAAGAGTCAATATTATCATCATGGATGACAAATAGCTAGTCAACTAGTAAGAGACTAATAAATACATTGTGTACATTACGTGGTTGGAAAGACCTACTTGCAATGACACAAATGGTGGCTTATGAATTTTTAAGGGCAAGTAAAAGATAGCATAGCAGACCTGTAAAATTAGCACAAAAAACATCAAGGTACATGCTGTTATTATCAATGCTGGGAATTATGATGTCATGGTGGAATAATTAAGATAAAGCTAATTAAGTGATGAGTAAGGCTGGATACCAAGACTGGAAGTCCACTTGAGATTAAGGTCTTTTACAAGCATAAATCTTGTTTTGAAGACTTAGGATTGATGTTAAAGAATGTAATTAAGTAGGTTATGAGATGAGAGATTGCACATAATCTACGGTAATGAATATTTAAAACAGACCCTATTTAAAGATTGTTTACATTTTACAAAGCTATGTGGAAGACGTTTCAGACAGCAGAGCAGGTATGATTATTGACCAATTAAAGAATAACCTCCACCAGAGCTAACGTTTGATCTGTCACATCTGTAAAGTCAATAGAAACAGGCTATCCAATTCCAGTAAGACATAATTTGTTTTGAGCCAGGTTTTGGTGCAGTAGTATCTGTCTGTTAGAATGAAGCCAGTCTTCAAGCTAATACATTTTGTTGTTAAGTCTCTCAAAATGTATGTGTAAGATTTAGAGGCCATAAAGAAGATGAAGAGATGGTGCAAATGGTTTGATGGTCTCAGAAAGAGTGTGAAGAAGACAGTGCTGTGATCAATTCACTGTCAACTGAGAATACTAACTTAAATGTGACAGCAACCAGAAAGAATCCTGCTAGCAATTATTTTCTAAAAGGAGTGAGGTCAGATGAGTGTGAGGAGCTGGTACATAATAAAGTCTGTAATTTTACGAAGTTTGTTTTGTTTAGAAAGGTGATGCCAGATGAACATCTTTGGTCATAGAAATATGATTATTGGAAAAGAGATTTAGCGTGACCTGTGTGTGTATGTAATAATGGCATTGTATAAGGAAAAAACGTCAGCTGTATGCAGCAAGAATGACAGAATGATGGCTGGAGAAAAGAGAAAGAAGAATAGTTTAGGGGGTGTCATTCTGAAAGTATAATGAAATAGAAGGTTTTAATACTTTAGTTGTCTTGCTTGTTAGCAATGTAAGCAAACGAGTAGAACTGCCATGAAATATGAGAAGATGTAATGATATAGAGATTAGTTTGAGAGATTAAAGGAGACACAAAAGGAAGTCAGTTAAATGAATATAAGGAGTGAACAGCCAAGAAATATGCAGGAAGAGCCTAAACTGCAAATGGAATTCAGAGGAAACAGAAAACAGGGATATGAAGAGTCACAACAGCAAATATGTTATACTGAAAGATTATGAGGAGTGAATCATATTATTCTGTGAAGAAAACAAAAATGATTCAAAAGGAGTCACAGAAAAAAAAGGTTAACATAACGTGTGATGGTGAGGGAAAACACTGACGAAAAAAATTAATTATCTCTGATAAAGTTGGTAATTGTGGTGGGAGATATTAGAGACAGAACTCCAATCTTTTGGAAATAATCATCTAATTGTAATAGACACACCATGTTTGAGAGCGCAGGTCCCTTTTGACAAGAATGGGAGCCCCAAAATGGTTTCATACAGCAAGTTGCAAAGGAACAGATCATGAGATGTATTGCAATGCGTTTAGTGTAAGTCCACAGTAGGACAGAACTTACACTGTGCACTTTCACACAAAACCCAAAGCAGGAAATGGAGGGAATCAATTCCTGACCCTCATAGATGTATAGGAATTAAGTGCAAGTTCATCTTCCCTAACAGACAAAAGGAACAGGGAATATCTGCCGAGTGTTTGGAACAAACAAATCACAGTAATATCAGAACTAATACTAACCAGTGAATTGCCAATGTTACAGGGAAAGCAGTACTGTGAGAAAGGTTATGAGGTATAAGATAGGCATGTTGGGTTATCCCCAGTATTTTATGACACCCCTATTCTCCTCCACATTTATCATGATTCGTATATGTATAATTTTTTCTCTTTCTATTTTTTAATACACCATTAAATCCAATCCACCAGTCCATTAACCCCTTTTGTCGTAAACTTTTGTAATGTCCAGTATTTCTTTACATAAAGATTTCAAATGTCCTTTCAAAGTCCCTCTTTCCACCTATGTTTGAAATTGTACATGGATTTTCTTTTTTGTTTCCCTGTTAAATGCTTTTATCACATAAAGATTTCATGGGTTACAGTCTTTCATTTTTTATACTCCCCAAGAAAAATTTCTATTGAAAAAATAATCTCAGATATAATGTCACAAAATGCCTCTTTGTTATAAGAACAAATGTTCTTACCTCATGTGCTTTTATACCCAAAGATGCTATTAAATTGTCCCACACTTCATGCCTGTAGATTTTTTTGTCTTCTTTACTTTGAATCTTTACATTGTACTTCTGTTTTTCATTTTCTTTTGCCTTTTTTATGTTACTCTCCTTTTGACTTCTTTTAGTTTCCCTGCATATGTTTTATTTTCCATCTCATCACTATTCTTCAGGATTGTATCTGCATCCTCATTTTGAATTTTCCTCATAATGTCCCCGAATAAATGTCTTCTTCTATTTTCCGGCTCACTCTGCATCACCATTTCTTTAAGTAAATCATCTTGCAACCCTCCCGACTGAGGGGTTGTAATTATGAATCCATCAGTTGCTGACTCATCTTCATCAAATTTCATTGAAACATCTCATCAGAGTCCTGCACACATTATCCTGTCTCGATATTGGCTTTTTTCTCAAATTCTCTCACTACTCCATAATCTCCTTTTCTCACCATCTGCCTGCCTATTTCCCTGGGCTGCCTCTGTGCCTGGAATGGAAACAGGAAGTGTTCACACAAAATGGGTCCCACTTGCAACAACAATGAGTAGGGGAATATCCCTGCTGACCTGGATAAGTTTCCCTTAGTAATATAAATACCACGTGGTGTCTCTCCTAAAAAGAGGCTACTAGCCTAATAGATAAGTAAATAAAAAAATCATACAAATCTACAAAACAGTTAGAAGAGAACTGCAAATTCTTTGTGGATTATGAAACTTATTGAGATCAGTGCAAATGACTTAACAGAACTATAATAATTAAGAACATCAAAATACCTACAGCCATCTATAGTGTGTGTGTGTGTGTGTGTGTGTGTGTGTGTGTGTGTGTGTGTGTGTGTGTGTGTGTGTGTGTGTGTGTGTGTGTGTGTGTGTGTGTGTGTGTTTGTCTGCAGGTATGCATTGTGTTTGTTGGCTGTTTGGAATGAGTTTAATTAACTGAAGGAGAACAGACTTCAGTTGTATGTCATGACAAGCTACAGATACATAAGCCACTTGTGTTTTGTAGCATTCATAAAAACTGATTTGCATAAAAACTAGCCCTCTTTTTATTTATTTTTAATTAAATTTCCCATTGGTGAAGGTGAGCTACTTTTTATTATTTTCTGATGTCAAAACACTCTTATTTGCTGAGCTTAAAAATACACGACATGTTTCTTCCTAAAGCAAAAACTACACAACTGCTTTAAGCATAGCTGCTGTCACTAGATATTGAGGGTAGATTGTAACATGATGATGTGGGTCTCTCTTATTTCATTTGGTAGTTTATCTAGCCCAGGCAACATAGGTTAGTCACAGTCAAGACATAACATTGTGTGTGTGTGTGTGTGTGTGTGTGTGTGTGTGTGTGTGTGTGTGTGTGTGTGTGTGTGTGTGTGTGTGTGTGTGTGTGTGTGTGTGTGTTTGTCTGCATGTATGCATTGTGTTTGTTGGCTATTTGGAATGAGTTTAATTAACTGAAGGAGAACAGACCAGTTGTATGTCATGACAAGCTACAGATACATAAGCCGCTTGTGTTTTGTAGCATTCATAAAAACTGATTTGCATAAAAACTAGCCCTCTTTTTATTTATTTTTAATTAAATTTCCCATTGGTGAAGGTGAGCTACTTTTTATTATTTTCTGATGTCAAAACACCCTTATTTGCTGAGCTTAAAAATACACGACATGTTTCTTCCTAAAGCAAAAACTACACAACTGCTTTAAGCATAGCTGCTGTCACTAGATATTGAGGGTAGATTGTAACATGATGATGTGGGTCTCTCTTATTTCATTTGGTAGTTTATCTAGCCCAGGCAACATAGGTTAGTCACAGTCAAGACATAACATTGTGTGCTAAGCAAATGCTAATGCAGTCCAACATGGGGCCCCTGTCTAGTCAGTTCACTATGCTGGCTCTTCCAGTTGGTGTCATGAACTTAATTTATTTAAACAGTCAGTGTGCTTGTTTATTTATTTATCTTTTTTGCTCATTTTGGCTTCCCACAATTGACCATCAATTATTCACAGGGCTTCTCTTTGTCTATTGGCTCTATTGAAATCCATTAGCTGTTTCACAGGACTACTTACTACTCAAGTTCAGGACAAGTGAAACAATCAAAGCACCTGAGACAATGTCAGACAGTTGCCACCAAGAAGTGTGTTTCTACTACCTTTCTCTCCCTTCACCACCCAGTAGCACAGGGAATCGGCACAGCACCACTACTGCAAGGGGCTGATATCAGCAGAGTGCCCCACCCACTCACAGAAAACACTGCACAGTTGTTTCTATGATTTTTCACTAGTGAAACCAACTGTGCAAATGTATCATGAGTACATAGACCTATCCCCAGGATAAACACTTCCATCCTCCATGCCTGCATAATCAAATGTGTCATGAGTATGTGCACCTGCCCCAGGATGAGCATGCCCATCCTCCATTCCTGCATAATGAAGCCCCTGAGCATACCTATCAACCTCTTAGAGCAGGAAATCTTGACAAAGCCATAAATAATGGGGGGGGGGGGTGCAAAATGCCCAAAAATAGGGACAATCTTTAAATATCGCTCTAACAGCTTTAGAAAGTTGAGAGAATAATAGGTTTTGCATTAGCATTAATTTTCTGGATGATATGAAGTCTGAAATTCAAATATCTGTCATTATTTTCTGACTTCAATCCTCAATGATTTGCCAATAATTTGCCAGAAAACCAAAATTCTGTGAGGAACAGACTAAAATTATGAGGAAAAAATCTGGACAGTTGAGAGGTATGCTCCTGAAACACTATTACAACTTGGGTCACCTAGGCTGTGGGCTTTATACTTCTACACCACTGATACAAGTCAGTTTGCATGCTTATTTTAATTCAATAAGACAGGTTAGGAAGAAGCTCTGACCAGGATAAAAGATGTGTTGGGAATGATAATTTATGCAAGGGATGAATGAAAGATTTAAATCTAGGACCACAAAACTGCAAAACAAAGCTCACACATCCCAGGTCATAGTCTGAACTCTCAACGCTCTACATTCCAGTGCCGTGTTTTGGCTTTTTAAAATAGGTTTATTACCTAAATGCTTTCCTTGTTGCAAATTATTTAGTCTCCAAATTGTTTCCTTTTTTAAACACTGTTATTAAATTAGCACTTAAGACATAGGCAACATACATAAACAGAAAAAAACATTTTAACATTTTTCCATTTAAATACAATATACATCACATATATTTTCTTTGTTACCATCAATAGTCCAACATTACAAAGAATTGTTGAATTCCTGCCTTCCCTTAAACCTCACTCCTCCTCCTCCTCCTATTGAATTGGTATGCATGTATTGTTCCCACAATTTCCATTTACTTCTATATAATTTGCTATTTCCCTTTTCTAAAGATCTCTCTTCCAGTTCTTGTATCTCTTTTACAATATTCAATTACTCAGATACAATGTGTGTAGACTTTGTTTTACATTTTCTAGTTCATAGGTTCATAGGTTCATAGGTAGGTACTAGGCTAATGGCCCTAGAGCCTATATAAGCCTAGCCAAACGGTACCCTGGTTTTTGCCAACCAAGAAAATTATTTTCCTGTGCCCCTGTCAAGCAGAGCCACAGAAGTGATCCCCGGGGTGAATTTCTTATCTCCCATCCAATCATCAAGATTTTTCTTGAAGAGTGCTAATGAGGAGCTTTGTTTGATATAGATAGAAAGATATAGATAGAAAGACAACTGCTAAAATTAAAAAAATGTCCATTATAAATTCTAAAATATAAACACTATTTTGTATGAAACAGAAACTGATACTATATGAATAACATTACATTACATTTTGGCCAAAACTGGCATTACTGCTAGATAAAAATAAAATAAGAATATACTCTAATTTTATGTGCGTATAAGTTCAGTCTGAGCTATGTTATTACTGAAATAAGTGAAACACACATATGGAAGTAGTGTAAACAGGTTACACATCATTTTGGTTGTTTTTCCAATTGTTTATTTACTTAAAAGGATGGACAGAGTTCATATGTGTTTATAGCATGCATTACTACAATAGTTCATAACTACAGTTTAGTTATTTGAATAATTACATCTTGATGTGTTGATGATTTATGTTGCCTCATCTATGAAAACTAATAACATATGAAATACAAAAAAATGTAACAACTGTATCTTGTTTTGGATACAGATACCATATTACTTTGTGAGTTGGAGGAATGTTTCAGTGTTAGTCAAAGCAAGTGCATCCATACAAATACTGCCCTTGGAACCTTGACAATTCAACATAACATCTACAGTTTTTACTTTTCCTGAGTACAGCTGGAATGTTTTCCCTTAATTCTTTGAGGTTCCCTGCATTAGGAGTCACAAACTGTAACTTGATCATATGCTTTACAAGCAGGTCATCTTTGGCACACTGGATGTTATTGATAGGTATGGTTTCTAGCTCTCAGGCAGTAGACTAAGGTCAGGGGAGCAATTAATCTAACTGCATTTAAACACCAGTTACACACTGACTAAATCTACTTTGTCAACAACTAGGGGCACACTTGATTTTTCAAGAGCTGCATAGTGATGTCTAGTCGATAAAGAAAGAAGTATGAATGGCTTATTTTATTTAGAAGAGAAAATCATGTTTTGGTCATAAATAAAAAGAGTAGGATTGTTTTAGCATTTTTGCACTCAAAGATCCAGATGTAGTTTTAGGAGTTTTAACAGCAAGCTTAGATTAAACCATAACTATATGTCTGGAACTGTGGGCTGCAGCTTAGAATGCATTAGAAGATGACTGGGAATGTTGCACAAAAAGATTCAGTTATTAGCATAAATGGCGAGTTTTTTATGATAAAAATTAAAATAAAATTTGCTGATGAAGAGAAAAAGCGAAGGGGACTTATGGAACTCTGTGGTACTCCAATAAGTGACCTAGAGCCATAAAGCACAACATCTGTTGTCCACTCTTGTAGATACTCCCTTAAAGCATGCTATAAGACCAGATATAATCCCAGTGTTTCTAATGTAGTCTAAAAGGAATGAATGTCTAAGCCTCTTTCTAGGCCCACACAGACAGCTCATGTGAGTGGACCAGCGTCATTGTTAATATTACTAATGCCAGTAAAATGACAAACAGAAGTGAGGATAGAGGATTCCATTCTGAAACCATGCTGGAAAAGTAAGAGAATGCCATCCTGTATAATAAAGTGCAAAAGTTCTTTGCACTTGAATTATTTAGGGTGTTAGCTGGACAATACAAGGCTGAGCTGTATGTATAGTCTTCTGGTGAATTGGGTGAATGGTTTTAGGCAATGGGATACTGACAGAATGTTTCCAAGCAGTAGACACCCTACCAGTGGAAAGGAAATGATAAGTAATATGGTTAAGAGGGTGAGAGATTAACTAAACAGGTACGTTAGGAAAAAATTATGTAATTAGGAAATAGAACCAGAAAAACTTGTGGCAAGTTCAGTGTTAAACTTGCTTATGACAGTAGGAAATACTGAAACAGAAGATAGACCAGAGATTAGAGTCATAAATTTGAGAAGCAGTTGTGGAGGGAGAAGATACAACTGGAAAGGAAGGGGTTCTACCTGCGAAGTAACCACAAAATAGGTCAGTGTGATCCTTATTAGAGGGAGTGGAGATATTCAGAATTGCAAAGCTGAAGGACAGCATTTAGAAGGAGAGCCAAATAGTTTTTTGATTTCAGTCTGGCAATTCTTTGCATGGCCTAAGAGGCATTGTTGATAGGTACAAAGGCATGTGGCTTTATAAATCTCAACCTTGATGTGGCAGTTGTTTCTCGGTAAGATATAGGAATTATGGACTTAGGAAGCCCAGTCCACTTCTGATAATTTCAGATTAAATTTTACAGCACAGTTTTCCTTTTACATTTTTTCTGTTAACCAACAGTGACCTGTACTTTTCTCATCCATCTAGTTATAAAGGAGAAGTGTTTATCCTGGAGAATAAGCAGAACATTTTGACATAATAAAGAGAAGAGTCAATATTATCATCATGGATGACAAATAGCTAGTCAACTAGTAAGAGACTAATAAATACATTGTGTACATTACGTGGTTGGAAAGACCTACTTGCAATGACACAAATGGTGGCTTATGAATTTTTAAGGGCAAGTAAAAGATAGCATAGCAGACCTGTAAAATTAGCACAAAAAACATCAAGGTACATGCTGTTATTATCAATTCTGGGAATTATGATGTCATGGTGGAATAATTAAGATAAAGCTAATTAAGTGATGAGTAAGGCTGGATACCAAGACTGGAAGTCCACTTGAGATTAAGGTCTTTTACAAGCATAAATCTTGTTTTGAAGACTTAGGATTGATGTTAAAGAATGTAATTAAGTAGGTTATGAGATGAGAGATTGCACATAATCTACGGTAATGAATATTTAAAACAGACCCTATTTAAAGATTGTTTACATTTTACAAAGCTATGTGGAAGACGTTTCAGACAGCAGAGCAGGTATGATTATTGACCAATTAAAGAATAACCTCCACCAGAGCTAACGTTTGATCTGTCACATCTGTAAAGTCAATAGAAACAGGCTATCCAATTCCAGTAAGACATAATTTGTTTTGAGCCAGGTTTTGGTGCAGTAGTATCTGTCTGTTAGAATGAAGCCAGTCTTCAAGCTAATACATTTTGTTGTTAAGTCTCTCAAAATGTATGTCTAAGATTTAGAGGCCATAAAGAAGATGAAGAGATGGTGCAAATGGTTTGATGGTCTCAGAAAGAGTGTGAAGAAGACAGTGCTGTGATCAATTCACTGTCAACTGAGAATACTAACTTAAATGTGACAGCAACCAGAAAGAATCCTGCTAGCAATTATTTTCTAAAAGGAGTGAGGTCAGATGAGTGTGAGGAGCTGGTACATAATAAAGTCTGTAATTTTCTGAAGTTTGTTTTGTTTAGAAAGGTGATGCCAGATGAACATCTTTGGTCATAGAAATATGATTATTGGAAAAGAGATTTAGCATGACCTGTGTGTGTATGTAATAATGGCATTGTATAAGGAAAAAACGTCAGCTGTATGCAGCAAGAATGACAGAATGATGGCTGGAGAAAAGAGAAAGAAGAATAGTTTAGGGGGTGTCATTTTGAAAGTATAATGAAATAGAAGGTTTTAATACTTTAGTTGTCTTGCTTGTTAGCAATGTAAGCAAAAGAGTAGAACTGCCATGAAATATGAGAAGATGTAATGATATAGAGATTAGTTTGAGAGATTAAAGGAGACACAAAAGGAAGTCAGTTAAATGAATATAAGGAGTGAACAGCCAATAAATATGCAGGAAGAGCCTAAACTGCAAATGGAATTCAGAGGAAACAGAAAACAGGGATATGAAGAGTCACAACAGCAAATATGTTATACTGAAAGATTATGAGGAGTGAATCATATTATTCTATGAAGAAAAGAACAAAAATTATTCAAAAGGAGTCACAGAAAAAAAGGTTAACATAACGTGTGATGGTGAGGGAAAACACTGACGAAAAAAATTAATTATCTCTGATAAAGTTGGTAATTGTGGTGGGAGATATTAGAGACAGAACTCCAATCTTTTGGAAATAATCATCTAATTGTAATAGACACACCATGTTTGAGAGCGCAGGTCCCTTTTGACAAGAATGGGAGCCCCAAAATGGTTTCATACAGCAAGTTGCAAAGGAACAGATCATGAGATGTATTGCAATGTGTTTAGTATAAGTCCACAGTAGGACAGAACTAACACTGTGCACTTTCACACAAAACCCAAAGCAGGAAATGGAGGGACTCAATTCCTGACCCTCATAGATGTATAGGAATTAAGTGCAAGTTCATCTTCCCTAACAGACGAAAGGAACAGGGAATATCTGCTGAGTGTTTGGAACAAACAAATCACAGTAATATCAGAACTAATACTAACTAGTGAATTGCCAATGTTACAGGGAAAGCAGTACTGTGAGAAAGGTTATGAGGTATAAGATAGGCATGTTGGGTTATCCCCAGTATTTTATGACACCCCTATTCTCCTCCACATTTATCATGATTGGTATATGTATAATTTTTTCTCTTTCTATTTTTTAATACACCATTAAATCCAATCCACCAGTCCATTAACCCCTTTTGTCGTAAACTTTTGTAATGTCCAGTATTTCTTTACATAAAGATTTCAAATGTCCTTTCAAAGTCCCTCTTTCCACCTATGTTTGAAATTGTACATGGATTTTCTTTTTTGTTTCCCTGTTAAATGCTTTTGTCACATAAAGATTCCACGGGTTACAGTCTTTCATTTTTTATACTCCCCAAGAAAAATTTCTATTGAAAAAATAATCTCAGATATAATGTCACAAAATGCCTCTTTGTTATAAGAACAAATGTTCTTACCTCATGTGCTTTTACACCCAAAGATGCTATTAAATTGTCCCACACTTCATGCCTGTAGATTTTTTTGTCTTCTTTACTTTGAATCTTTACATTGTACTTCTGTTTTTCATTTTCTTTTGCCTTTTTTATGTTACTCTCCTTTTGACTTCTTTTAGTTTCTCTGCATATGTTTTATTTTCCATCTCACCACTATTCTTCAGGATTGTATCTGCATCCTCGTTTTGAATTTTCCTCATAATGTCCCCGAATAAATGTCTTCTATTTTCCGGCTCACTCTGCATCACCATTTCTTTAAGTAAATCATCTTGCAACCCTCCCGACTGAGGGGTTGTAATTATGAATCCATCAGTTGCTGACTCATCTTCATCAAATTTCATTGAAACATCTCATCAGAGTCCTGCACACATTATCCTGTCTCGATATTGGCTTTTTTCTCAAATTCTCTCACTACTCCATAATCTCCTTTTCTCGCCATCTGCCTGCCTATTTCCCTGGGCTGCCTCTATGCCTGGAATGGAAACAGGAAGTGTTCACACAAAATGGGTCCCACTTGCAACAACAATGAGTAGGGGAATATCCCTGCTGACCTGGATAAGTTTCCCTTAGTAATATAAATACCACGTGGTGTCTCTCCTAAAAAGAGGCTACTAGCCTAATAGATAAGTAAATAAAAAAATCATACAAATCTACAAAACAGTTAGAAGAGAACTGCAAATTCTTTGTGGATTATGAAACTTATTGAGATCAGTGCAAATGACTTAACAGAACTATAATAATTAAGAACATCAAAATACCTACAGCCATCTATAGTGTGTGTGTGTGTGTGTGTGTGTGTGTGTGTGTGTGTGTGTGTGTGTGTGTGTGTGTTTGTCTGCATGTATGCATTGTGTTTGTTGGCTATTTGGAATGAGTTTAATTAATTGAAGGAGAACAGACTTCAGTTGTATGTCATGACAAGCTACAGATACATAAGCCACTTGTGTTTTGTAGCATTCATAAAAACTGATTTGCATAAAAACTAGCCCTCTTTTTATTTATTTTTAATTAAATTTCCCATTGGTGAAGGTGAGCTACTTTTTATTATTTTCTGATGTCAAAACACTCTTATTTGCTGAGCTTAAAAATACACGACATGTTTCTTCCTAAAGCAAAAACTACACAACTGCTTTAAGCATAGCTGCTGTCACTAGATATTGAGGGTAGATTGTAACATGATGATGTGGGTCTCTCTTATTTCATTTGGTAGTTTATCTAGCCCAGGCAACATAGGTTAGTCACAGTCAAGACATAACATTGTGTGTGTGTGTGTGTGTGTGTGTGTGTGTGTGTGTGTGTGTGTGTGTGTGTGTGTGTGTGTGTGTGTGTGTGTGTGTGTGTGTGTGTGTGTGTGTGTTTGTCTGCATGTATGCATTGTGTTTGTTGGCTATTTGGAATGAGTTTAATTAACTGAAGGAGAACAGACTTCAGTTGTATGTCATGACAAGCTACAGATACATAAGCCACTTGTGTTTTGTAGCATTCATAAAAACTGATTTGCATAAAAACTAGCCCTCTTTTTATTTATTTTTAATTAAATTTCCCATTGGTGAAGGTGAGCTACTTTTTATTATTTTCTGATGTCAAAACACTCTTATTTGCTGAGCTTAAAAATACACGACATGTTTCTTCCTAAAGCAAAAACTACACAACTGCTTTAAGCATAGCTGCTGTCACTAGATATTGAGGGTAGATTGTAACATGATGATTTGGGTCTCTCTTATTTCATTTGGTAGTTTATCTAGCCCAGGCAACATAGGTTAGTCACAGTCAAGACATAACATTGTGTGCTAAGCAAATGCTAATGCATTCCAACATGGGGCCCCTGTCTAGTCAGTTCACTATGCTGGCTCTTCCAGTTGGTGTCATGAACTTAATTTATTTAAACAGTCAGTGTGCTAGTTTATTTATTTATCTTTTTTGCTCATTTTGGCTTCCCACAATTGACCATCAATTATTCACAGGGCTTCTCTTTGTCTATTGGCTCTATTGAAATCCATTAGCTGTCTCACAGGACTACTTACTACTCAAGTTCAGGACAAGTGAAACAATCAAAGCACCTGAGACAATGTCAGACAGTTGCCACCAAGAAGTGTGTTTCTACTACCTTTCTCTCCCTTCACCACCCAGTAGCACAGGGAATCGGCACAGCACCACTACTGCAAGGGGCTGATATCAGCAGAGTGCCCCACCCACTGACAGAAAACACTGCACAGTTGTTTCTATGATTTTTCACTAGTGAAACCAACTGTGCAAATGTATCATGAGTAAATAGACCTATCCCCAGGATAAACACTTCCATCCTCCATGCCTGCATAATCAAATGTGTCATGAGTATGTGCACCTGCCCCAGGATGAGCATGCCTATCCTCCATTCCTACATAATGAAGCTCCTGAGCATACCTCTCAACCTCTTAGAGCAGGAAATCTTGACAAAGCCATAAATAATGGGGGGGGGGTGCAAAATGTCCAAAAATAGGGACAATCTTTAAATATCGCTCTAACAGCTTTAGAAAGTTGAGAGAATAATAGGTTTTGCATTAGCATTAATTTTCTGGATGATATGAAGTCTGAAATTCAAATATCTGTCATTATTTTCTGACTTCAATCCTCAATGATTTGCCAATAATTTGCCAGAAAACCAAAATTCTGTGAGGAAGAGACTAAAATTATGAGGCAAAAATCTGGACAGTTGAGAGGTATGCTCCTGAAACACTATTACAACTTGGGTCACCTAGGCTGTGGGCTTTATACTTCTACACCACTGATACAAGTCAGTTTGCATGCTTATTTTAATTCAATAAGACAGGTTAGGAAGAAGCTCTGACCAGGATAAAAGATTTGTTTGGAATGATAATTTATGCAAGGGATGAATGAAAGATTTAAATCTAGGACCACAAAACTGCAAAACAAAGCTCACACATCCCAGGTCATAGTCTGAACTCTCAACGCTCTACATTCCAGTGCCGTGTTTTGGCTTTTTAAAATAGGTTTATTACCTAAATGCTTTCCTTGTTGCAAATTATTTAGTCTCCAAATTGTTTCCTTTTTTAAACACTGTTATTAAATTAGCACTTAAGACATAGGCAACATACATAAACAGAAAAAAACATTTTAACATTTTTCCATTTAAATACAATATACATCACATATATTTTCTTTGTTACCATCAATAGTCCAACATTACAAAGAATTGTTGAATTCCTGCCTTCCCTTAAACCTTACTCCTCCTCCTATTGAATTGGTATGCATGTATTGTTCCCACAATTTCCATTTACTTCTATATAATTTGCTATTTCCCTTTTCTAAAGATCTCTCTTCCAGTTCTTGTATCTCTTTTACAATATTCAATTCCTCAGATACAATGTGTGTAGACTTTGTTTTACATTTTCTAGTTCATAGGTTCATAGGTTCATAGGTAGGTACTAGGCTATTGGCCCTAGAGCCTATATAAGCCTAGCCAAACGGTACCCTGGTTTTTGCCAACCAAGAAAATTATTTTCCTGTGCCCCTGTCAAGCAGAGCCACAGAAGTGATCCCCGGGGTGAATTTCTTATCTCCTATCCAATCATCAAGATTTTTCTTGAAGAGTGCTAATGAGGAGCTTTGTTTGATATAGATAGGTAGTTTGTTCCAGAGTATATGAAGTCTCTGGGACAGGAATTTATCCCTCCAGCATGTTCTGTTTATTGTGGTGACAAGGTTTAGGTCCCTAGAGCGTGTAGCTTGGAGGGATTGGGATTTCTTTATGTGGAGCATGTCCAACAGCTCTCAGTTTGACATAGCTTTGTATGTTAGGCTGAGATCACCCCTCTGAGTAGGCGATATGTGACAGAGTAAATCTGGAGTTTTTTTAAACGGTCTGCATAGGGCATCTGTTTGAGGCTGGTAATCCTCTTTGTGAGGTATTTCTGTGGCCTTTCCAGTTGTTGTAGATGTCTTGTGAGGTATATACCAAAAGAGGTATTGTACTCTATAATGGGTCTAATGAGTGATGAGTAGAGGGGAACAATGACCTCTATTTTCCTGGATGAGAAACCTTTTGTGATGAGGTGTGCCACGTAGAAGGATTTCCTGACTACTGTGGTGATGTGATTATCAAAGGAGAGACTACTGTCCACCTGTGTCCCAAGGTCTCTTATCACACTTTCGGTGTTAAGTAGACTACCACCTATGTGGTAGTTCATGGGTACAGAGTTTTTACCAAAAGGGATGACAATGCACTTTTTGGCGTTGAGCTTGAGGCCATGGCTTTGACACCAGGCATCTGTCTCAGTGAGGCCCTTTTGTAGGATGTCCACACATCATTAGGAGTTTTGATTATGGCTCCTAGTTTGCAGTCATCTGCGAACTTTGTTAGCCAAAGACTTCTGTGTTAGCCTGTACCTCAGAGAAGTAGATACCAAACAGGAGAGGACCTAGGACTGAACCCTGTGGTACTCCACTTGTCACTGGTCTGAAGTTAGATTTAGAGTCTGCTACTTTCACAGTGTGGGTTCTGTCAGTGAGCCAGTTGGCAACCCATCTTGTGACATAGGGATTTATATCTAGTTTATTGGGTTTGTCTATAATTCCAGAGTGAGGAATGGTGTTGAAAGCCTTGGCGAGATCTAGATAGGCTATGTGAACCACCTTACCCTCATCTACAGCTTTGGTGACATCTTCAAAGAAGTCTATCAGGTTTAAGAGACATGATCTGCCTTTAACAAACCCAAACTGGGTAGCGTCCAGAGTTTGGAGATTACCAATGTCATTGTTTATAAGTTCCATGATGATACGCTCCATAGCCTTGCAGACCAGGCTCATCAGGCTAATGGGGCAGTAGTTCCCGGGGTCCATGGTGGCTCCCCCTTTGTGGAGTGGGATAACTGTTGCTGTGCGCCATTCAGTGGGCCTAAAGCCTGAGGTGAGGTTATGATTGAACATGGCACTTAGGTGGGGTGCCAGTTCATTCTGTAGTTCATGTAGAAAGCAGCCTGGGATGTTGTCAGGTCCCATGGATGCTGTGTTCTTGGCTTTAGAGAGTGTGTTTTTTACCTGTGCAGCCATGATTACCAGTATTTTGCATTCTTCCAGTATAGAGATGGACCCTTTAGGGGATGAGAGAGGGATAAAGTTAGCACTGAACCTATCTGCCAGGATGTTGGCAATATCAATTGGTTCTGTATATTTAGTGCCATTGTGCTGTAACTCAGAGCAGATCTGAGTGTTGCCATTGAGATTCTTGACATAGCTATAGAATGCTTTGTGGTTGTCTTTAGAATCAGTGGTGATTTTGTTTTCATAACTAGCTTTGGAGGATTTTATGAGGGATCTCAGCTTCTTACTGAGGCTGACCACAGAGTTCCTCCAATCATGGAATTTTACTCTCTTTTGCAACAGTTTCTTTCTTCTGTTGTAGAGTTTGTTTATAGTAGGGGACCACCAGATTGGCTTCCTTTTTTTGGAGGATAGCATCTTGGTTCTGTTAGGGATTGCACGATCCATGCACTCGTGTAAGTACTTATAAAGTGCAATTGTATAGGATTCGGCAGTCGTATCTCTATTGTCCATCAGCATGGGTGTCATGAAGGATTTTATGAGGGATCTCAGCTTCTTACTGAGGCTGACCACGGAGTTCCTCCAATCATGGAATTTTACTCTCTTTTGCAACAGTTTCTTTCTTCTGTTGTAGAGTTTGTTTATAGCAGGGGACCACCAGATTGGCTTCCTTTTTTTGGAGGATAGCATCTTGGCTCTGTTAGGGATTGCACGATCCATGCACTCGTGTAAGTACTTATAAAGTGCAATTGTATAGGATTCGGCAGTCATATCTCTATTGTCCATCAGCATGGGTGTCATGAAGTTTGCCACTTCTGTCTTAAGAAGCGTGAAGTTGGCTTTGGAGAAATTTTTTATGGTGGTTTCCCTAATGGGGGGTGGGGTGGAATGTGGATGTCAAGGGTGATTTGCTTGTTGTCGGATCTGACCAATGAGGAAGTGACCTTTGGTGTGGAACACCAGTTGCCCATGTTGGTAATGACCAGGTCTAGGATATTGCTGTCCCTGGTGGGGGTGTGAATAAGTTGATCCAAGGCATTGGAATTTATGAATTCCAGAAAACGTTGACCACAAAAGTTGTTACATGAGTAGTTTTCCCAGTTAATGGTGGGGTAGTTGAAATCGCCCATTATTAGGGTAAGTTGTACCCTAATATTTTCCAGTGTATCAGGAAATGAGGAGTGGGAATCCTGGGGCATGGTGGAGGATCTGTAGCAAGCTACAATTTGCACTGCGGGCTTGCCCAGAGATAGTTGCACTTGGATAATCTCAGATGCATTATGCTGAGCAACTAGCTTGGAGGTGTGGATATCCTTAATGAATCTGGACACACCTCTGCCTTTAGTGCTTCGGTTCAGGTTAGGTGGCCAAAAGGTGTAGTATGAATTATAGCCTGGTAATGCAGGGGTGCTCTCTGGAGCCTTGAACCAGGTCTCTGTCACTGCACAGATGTCGATGTTCTCCATTTTAAGGAGTGCCTCGAGTGAGTGCATTTTGAAGTTTAGACTTTTAGCATTAAGTAGCATTATCCTCAGATTTTGTTTGCTTGTACCTGTTATGGTGGTGAATTTGTCATTTGAATCTTGCCTGAAAAATTCACTATAGGGGTGGCAAGAGCCTTAGCCAGTATCCGGAATTCCAAGGGCGACAGGTGCAGGCCATCTCTGGCAAAGCATCGTGGTTTGTCGATCATGTCATCCCAGGCAGACAGATTGTAATAATTGCTTTTTGTCAGCCAACAGAATTCAACTTAATAAGGCCTATATCTAGGCAATTCAGATCCTGTATCCCAGTTCAAAGTAACATTTCCTTACTACAGCCATTTGCTCACCCAATATTTCGCATAGAATACTCTGCTGGGAATTTTTTATATCTGCCAGCTCATTACACTCCCAAAATGAAAACATATGTTCCCAGTTACCTTTCTTCTCCTTCACACTTCCAACATTTGTTATCTACCGGAGGAAAACTCCTTTGAAGTCTGTTTGTGGTATCAGAATACCAATGCAAACACTTCCAAGCAA
>NC_056730.1:516889350-516941850 GCF_019279795.1 Protopterus annectens | reverse complement strand
ACCAACTTTTTGGAGTTACCTACTGAAGTGGACTGTTTGGTTATTTTATATATAGATGGATAGATAGATAACTAGATAGATAGACAGATAGTTATAGGCATATGCCCACATACATTATTATTATTATTATTATTATTATTATCATTATTATTATTATTATTATTATTATTATTATTATTATTATCATCACAATATACATTTGTTTAGAAGTTTTAATGAAATAGGGCTCCATAAAAAATGTATGTGTCTTTTTTCCAAAGACCACAACAGCTATGATGGTAATTCATTAACATGTAATAAATTCTCATACCTTACTAAATAGTATGAAATAAATGAAGTCTAGTACTCAAGATTAACTGGGTGATACTTTATTAGTTGAGTAATGAGTATCTGGTGATAGGTATATTCCTTAACTAGCCTCATAAACAGATAAACCATTATGGATTATTTATCCCAGCTTTTATTATATCCATCCTCTTCATCCTCAGGTACATTGTTAAAACAAATGTGTCCAAGAATCTAAATCTGCTGCACATTTCTTCTGCATTATGCAGTGCTTCATAATGATTTAAGTTAATTGCACAAATTGGAAAGCATATAAACATGCTAGAAGATTTAATTCTACTATGGGCTTTTCCTGTATCATGCAACAGTTTTAGACCTACTGATCTAGCTACACAAAATAGAAAGCATAATTTTGACAGCACTGCTCCGGATTCTGACCACTTCAGTGCTCAAAAATGAAAAGAGGAAACATGGGAGGGAAGGACCTTTGCCTGTTTTCTAGATATGAAGTCTTATATAGTGCCATGAATAATCTGTTATTTGATAGTCCACCTCCAGTGAACACATTTGAAATTCTTGTAAGTCAAAGATAAAAAATTATCATTGGAGACTCCATAACCTGGGGTATAAAAAATATAGTCCCTAAGAAAGATCAAGATCAAATCATGATTTCTTGTCTTAGTGGTGTTCCAGTAGGTAATGTTAAGAAAGCATTAATCGATTGTTCAGGTATACATCTCTGTGTACCTTGGTATTAATCATGGCAAGAATCAAAGATACCAAAAGAAGCCACATGAACATCATGCAAAAAATAATTTGTGGCATTCTGAGTCTGTCCAAAGAAAGGCTTTGAAGTTAATGTTTATTGCCATCCCCCATCTCCAGTTATTTCAGGGATTAAATCTAGCCAGGCTGGTTAACATGAATACACTATATGGAAGGTGTTCAAACTGCTCCCCTGTGGAAATTTATGGTGCGCAAAGAGAAACTGTTTCTGATAGATACCACTGATGCTATTCCATCAGCTCCACATTTTAACATCTTGGATGCTGAAAATTCAGTTGTTATCCTTCAAACTTTCCATGATTTATTGACAATACTAGCAAAAGTTTCAATTCTTCTGCTTTGTGGCATAGTTTAAGGAATGCCTTGAGGAACAATGATCTGTAAACTGAAGTGCACATCTGTGGTAAGACTGCCTGATGCCTTGGGAGTACACCATCTCATTGCTGACCCTCCCCAGACCCAAGTTTTGGAGTAAAAAGAAAAGCTCCTCAATCTGAGCTGGAAAAAAACACAACTTTTCCTAACCTTAACCTGTAGCCCTATAGACACTGATGGTCATTTTGGTTTTGGCTGCTTAAATTATTACTTCTACTACTTTCAAAAGATAGCCACCATCTTATATGTAGAAATCATGCCTCCTAACAACTACCATATTGCTTGCTAGATTGTCCCAATGCTTCATGGAATAATTTACCACCTATTAGAAAATATGATAGTGATTTGTTTGACATCTTACTCCCACAAGGATATAAAATACTGGAATTTTCATCAGGGAGCAAAATACCCAAGATGTTATTTTAGCATGTTATTCTGTTTGCAAAACATTAGTTCATTCATAGCACCTTTAGGACTTTCATGTCATAATATATCAACTAGTATGACAGTGCAAAACAAAATAAAATGCATCATAAAGTAAACAAAAGAAATCCTATAGACATAATTATGACATTATTAGATCTCATCTCATGAAATGGGGTTTGCAATGGAAAATGAAAGGTATACCCATTTATAATTGCTGAAAAATGTTGTATAATAAACTTTACAATATGATAGGTTTATGCTAGTAGTACAGATATTCAAGCACAATAAGATCATACCCTGCAGGTGGAATATGATAATAAAAAATATCATAAAAACAAAGAAACATGAGTAGAAAACATATAGACATTAAATATACAAACAATACCATACTGACCTTAACAAATCTAGATGTAATGCCAGTTCTAAAGTTCTCCATTCTCAAAGCAATGGTTAGGCAAAGTAAAACATGCCACAGAGCAAAATTAGCACAAAATATTTACATCAGTCCCAGAGCTTTTTACATATATAGCTCAGGTAGCAAGACAGTATTTAAGGATGACTTTCAAAGCCCTGTTACTATATTCAGAATCCTACAGACTGCTAAGAGGTGACCTGTGTCTGGCATACTCTGATCCAATACTAATAAATTTACTACACTTTGGCAAGTTAAATGGCATCAGAAATACTCAATCTAGGGATCTAAATCTCTTCTGCAACATCAACAGAAGATTAGGAGGAACAGTTTTATTTCACAGAGGGTACTGCTGCTGTGGGACAGACTCCCCATCCACATAAAACAAAGCTCATTCCTTCCCATATTCAAGTGAAACTTGGATCTATGTATTGTAAGCAAATATATTATCACAGGACTGTCCCCTGTACTACTAATGGACAGAAACAGCTCCTAAATGTAGTTTTATCCTATGCATGGGTCCCCGCAAATTTTCTAGTCTGTGATCCCATTTATTTTTACTAAGGGTAACATATAATTATTGACCATGGGATTGATAAGGCCAACCCAACATCCAATGGTATAGGTTAATTTGTGCACCAAAAGAGAAATTGGATAGGTTTAAAATGGCACACAATGGCAGCTAGTATAGTACTTCCCTATTAAAATATTAAAAATAATGAATTGGTCACCTGTAGTAAAGTTTTAGCATCTGTTTTCATGTATAATTTTACCCAGTTTTTGCACTGGCCAATTCACTAGGCCAAAAAGTTCATTGGGATTTAAATAATTTTTGTCTATCCTTAAAGAAGGACAATATTATGAAGCCCTAAACAACTCAAAAGTCAGTAGCAGCATGGATCTTGACTTTCATTCTTGGAATTAAAAAAAAAAATCTTGGGAAAAAATGCTGTCCATTTTAATATACTCGTCTCATGAATATTAGCTCAAGGTTTTATTCCTCCAGAAAGGAAAGAGGCGGATTAACTGCTTAGCCACAAATGTGATACAAAAGTCAGGTTTTGGATTTTTAACTTATTAGTCTTATACCTGGAGAGGTGGAGATATGCTCGAGAGCAGAGGAATGAGGGTCAGCAGGGCTGGTGAGGATGCAGGGAGTAGAGTTGGTAAAGGTGGGCTTTTTAAGTACTTGGGATCTGTGACAGGCGGGTATCCGTAAGAGAAAAGGGAAGGTCTCTACAAGAGTAGTGAGACCAGCGACGTGGTGAGAGAGGACATGCAGCGTGTTGGGTGACACCGCTGTGGGGCCCCCCTAACGGGAAAAGCCGAAAGAGAATGATGAGTCTTATACCTACAACAACAAGTCGTATACCTACTTAAGAAATTCTTTTGAGTGGGCTGTATTAAAAACTTGTCCTGTAAGCTGTTTTCTAAAATATGAAATAAACCAACCTGGTTTCATGCTGTAGCTAATTAAGCTCATGCAATTTTACACTAATGATTACAAAGCCTTGACTGAGGAATTTTCAATTGATGTTTTGTGCTTAGACTTGACAAAATCATTGGAATAATTGGTGTGGAACACTGGTACTGACTCTCACATATGCCATTGAATTGCTGAATGGTTGTCTAACATAACTTCTGGGGTCAGGATTAAAAATGTCTTGTCAAAACCTTAGAACATAATTTGTGGCATACCACAGGAGGTCTCAGTACTTGGACCCTTTTGGGTCTTAATTTCAGTGTTTAATTTAGACAAACTTGCATGGAAACAATTTAGTCAGATGTGCTAAATTTTCAGATGATTGTAATCTAGGGGCAGCAATTACATCAGCTCAAGACCATCAACATTTATAAGCTTTCTTAGACAATTTATTTTTTATTTTTATTTAACATTTGTTTAATGGGAAAATCCAACTTGGAACGATGCCAATTTTCAGAGTGGGCCCAGGGAGAAATGCTCCAAATGGATGTCTTTGTAACGTGGGGGGAAACAATAGCACCCAGAGGAAACCCACACAAACACAGGGAGGACATGCAGACTCCACACAGGAGGCACCCAAGCTGAGAAATGAACTTGAGAACTTCTTGCTATGAGGCAACAATGCTACCACTGCATCACTGCATCATCAAAGTTATTTGAAAAGTTCATTAAAATGGACTTACAGTTAACACAGAAAATTACTATTTTGTATTTTAGTGAAAGAAAAAATAAATATTTTCTCAAAAAAATCAGCCCTTGGAGGACTTTCAAGATGGCTCCATACTGAGAAACAGCTAAATTTCAGCTCTCCCAAGGAGAAAAAATTGTGGGGGGGGGGTGGACACCATTGAACTGTTATTTGGGCAATATTCAGTCACTGGATAGTAAGTAAGATGTCTGGTTGCTAGCAAAGAAGAAATCTGGAGAACTTGAAAGAATCAACCAGAAAGGTGAAGAATGCTACAGCTGTTCAGCAAAAAGCAGTTCAAGTTTCAGCTTTAGTACATGAGATGGCTTCTAGTAATCACATGAACCTGGAGATATGTAAAATAAATGAAACACTGAATGAATATATTAACTAAAATAACAAATTGCTGGAAAAATAGAAGAATCTTTAACTAGCCATTCAGATGAACTGATAAAACGTCTAAAATTAGAGATTGAAATGAAGAAACGGTTAGCTGAAGCATGCAGCTTCTCAAGAAGGGCCGAGAAAACCTGAGATTTTCTTCCATACTAGAAAAACTGGTAGGAACAGACAGTATTAATTTTATAAATGTTCAAATAAGCAACTGGACTGGTGTTCCACAGCAAGATTCATTAATTGAAAGGGCACATCATCTTTTGGCTCTAGACCTGGTCATGACAAAGCAGCCAAGACCTATATTAGTAAAGATGCAATCATACCAACAAAAAGAGTTAATCCTGACAAAACTATGGGAAAATGGAAACATATAAAAAATTGAAGACAATACAGTATTTGTGGAACATGATTATTAACCGTACACCAGACTGAAGAGAAGCAAGTTTATGCCAGCAGCCAAGGAGTGTTGAGAGGTTGGTGTGAGATTCAAGCTGCTCCATCCAGATGTCTTGAGTATTTTTTTCTGCAGGATCAAGGACATGTTTTTTTTATACAGAGCAGGCTAATGGGTAAATAAAAAAAAAATTATAACAAAGAGTTACCCATCAAGCAGAACAGCACTCTGCTTCTCATTCTTCTGACAACAAATCTCATAGAGAGACATTGTCAATGAAACCTTCTCCAGTGTTTGAAAGGAAAACCAGGGTCTGGAGATGGGAGATGGAAATGGAAATGATCAGGAAGAACACTAGCAACACTGAAATTAGTAAATACATGATACACTAATGAAATATGACTTTACAGGAAAAAAGTGGCTGAGAAAGACTGGAATATTGCTGAGTTTGTTAAGATTGTGGGTGGACTGTAAAGCATATACCCTACTTTATGTCACAAATGTTTAGGAAGACACTATAGGGACAACTGTAAGTAAGATCATTGTTGTTCCTGTTAATATCAATGCAAAACATTTAGTTATGCAAATTGCATGTTATATTGTAAAACAGTTTGTAATGTTCAGTCAGGAGTCTTTTAAATGGGAGGGCAGTCTTTTCAGTGACTGCTGTATATTTTTAAAAATATTAAAGTAATAGGCATTTTTCCTCAGTTATATGATGTGTAGAATTTATGCTGTATCATGATAAGGAAGATTGGACAAAACCAAGTTTCAATTAAAATAATTTGATGTTTTGCTGCTGGTGTGGGCATAAACATGTACTGATTTTATTATATATATAGTTAAGATAATTTCTCCTTATTTTTACAAGTATGAATGCCTGGATTGATGTACTTGACTAGAGCTATGGACATTTTTTTTAAAGAAATAGGCTTGAAAGACAAGACAAAAAATGTCTGGAAAATTCTGAATTTCTTGAATCTGCAGAATTATTAGCTTGTTTTTTCCCATTATCAAATGCTTTCGGTGGGATACATGGATTCTACAGCTAAAGGCAGTTGGCCAGAAGAACTGTGTTCTGAATGAAATGTACAAAGATTCCTGAAAAGTTGTTAGCTGTTTTTTTTTTTTCTCATTGCTGACAAGCCATCTTCAGATGTAAGCAATTCATCTTGGGAGTTCTGAGCACTCTTTGCTGAAAGAAATACAATAATTAAAGGTACAGTGCAAGCAGTAAAGTGAAAAATAAATAAACTCTAAAATGGGGAAAGTGAATCAGAAATAGTAGCCTCACCAGCAGCCTTAATACTTTAATGCTTTTAATAGAACAGTGTACAATTTGGGTTTATTTAAAGATAGCCAGTGCACTTTTACTTAGGGCTAAAAGTTAATGTTATCTGAAAGCATGCAAGATTTTTTTCACATCCTGGAGGGGAATAGTGATAAGAGAAATACAGATAGCAATCAGTGTAAGAAAGGACACATATTATAAGATGCGCTTTAGCATGGAAATCTTAATTTTAGATTAGATAATGCCTATATATGCAATCATCGATTTGGGACCATTGCTCTTAGCTAGAGGTTAAACTTTATTTGTTTAAAATGTGTATACTTTTATGTGTTTGTTCTAAGTTAATAGGGGATGGGGTGTGGTAGTGAAAATATATTCAGGTTTTTGTTTGGAGGTTTTCATTAGATCAAAAAGTCTTGAAAATGTGACATAGGTTCAAATAGAGGTGAGAAAAAACAACTGTATAAAAAGATCAGCCTGCCAAACAGTGTGTGCATTGTAAGACAAAAGTTGGAAATACACATATAAAAGAACTGTCATGTATAGTACAGGGAGCAACAGCTTTCTGTCATAATGGATAATCTGTCCATATTATCTTAGAATGTAAATGGCCTTACGGGTAGAGACAAAAAGAAAGAGTATGGAATTATATTAAAAATGTAGGGTTCAAATAACAAGGTTGCAGAAGATGCATTTGAATATAAATGAACATGTGAATTTGATAAAAAGATTTCAGTATATATACTCATCAGAATATCAGGGACAAAACAAAAAGGGAGTAATAATATTAATTGCTAGAGAGGCTTCAATAGTGATAGAAGAGGAAATAAAAGACCAATACTAGTAGGTTTGTGGTAAGAAGAGGCTATTAGCAGGGGAGGAGGATTGCTCTGGCATGAATTTATATGCCACCTAAAACTGCTATTAAGGAGCTTATGAATATTTTGGCAGAAATAATCAGCTTTCAGCAGGGAATATTATTTACAGGTGAGACTGGAACTTGACTTGCAATAGTGAAGATGTATCAGGGGGATCTAGAAGGGAAATATATAACAAAAGAGGGTAGATTTCTGAAGAAATTTATAAAAATATTTGGTATGAAAGATATGATTTCAGTATATTTCACAGGAGCAAGTGCATTTAGTTGAAAGTTTCTACATGTATCCAACTTTTCTGATCATTTACTGCTAAAACCTAAGATAAAAATACAGGTTAATGAAATAAAAATTAGATACTGATGTTTTCTATTATCTGTTAAAAAGAGAGGAATTTAAAGAATGGGTAATGGAAATTATTTGAACATTAATAGAGAAAATGGAAATTTCTGCAGAAAGGATAGCTACTGAATTGGATAAAATTAAAATGGAGTTTAAAAAACAGGGCAGGAATAAAAGAGAAAGACATATGGTTAAGAACTAATAGGAACTATTTAGTGGGGCTAACAATGGTTAAAGTATTACAGAGTTTGGGGAATCTCACAGACCAAGAGGAGGAGCAACTGCAGAGTACTAAAGGGAAAATAAGGGAGTATTTGGGTGATACATATGAGTTTAAGAAGGTTGCTGTTAATCAACAATTTTTTGATAACAATGCAAAAACTTTCAGCACAATTAACAATAAAACATAGAAGAAGTTGTCACCAAACTTAGGGAACCTATAAAAAGTAAAGATAAGAAGAAATCATATAATGGTATTAGAGGTATTTATAAAAGTTTATGAAAATTTGTATAAAGCAGAGGTATGTGGAAACTAAAGAAAAAGTCTAAATGGAAATATTTATGGAAGAAATAATTATGCCAAAGATAGAAGCAAATGAGTCTCAATAAGTAATAGGATAGGAGGTGAAAAGATAGAAACAGTGATGTATGGTCAGTCTACAGGGAAGTATCCAGGAACAGACGGTAGAACAGATGGTATGGAAGTTAAGAGGAAAGGAAACAATAAAGATCTAGAAGGCTCTGTTTAATGGTATTTAAAAAGGAGGAGAAGCACCAGCTTTTTGAAGAAATATGCAGTGGCTGTATTACCCAAAAAAGGCTAAAGACCCCTCAGATCCAGCTTCATATAGGCCCATTTCAATTTTAAACCATGATTATAAAGTGTTTGTCTATACTAGCTAAGACCATGACAAAGGTGTTGGCAAAATTGATAGGTAGGATCAGTGTGGTTTTGTGGAGGGGAGGCAAACATTTGACAACATTAATAAAACAAAGATGATCCATAGGGAAGCAGAATGTAACAAAATACATCTGTTGTTGGTGGGTCTTGATGCACAGAAAGCATTCAATAGAGTAAGTTGGGATTTTATGAGCAGGGCAATGGAAGCATTTACATTCCCTGATATAATAATAGGGTTAATTAGGAGAATATAAGAAAGTTCAGTGGCAAGAATTAAGGTGGGAGTATTCCTTTCTGATAAGCTGTGTTTAAGCAGATGAACCAGACAGGGGTGTCCTCTTTCCCCTTTGTTATTTGCTCTATATTTAGAGCAACTGGCAAAGAAAATAAGGGAGTCAGAAATTCAAGGATATAATTGGTATGGGAATCAAGAAAAGTTGTCTTTATTTGCAAATTATATTATTTTATTTATTTATTTATTTATTGCATTTGTTTACCAGGAATGTCCACTGGGCCTGAGAAGAGCCCATTTTAAGTGGAGGCCTGGGGAGAAAAGCTCCACATTTAATTACATACAAATGTTACACAATAAATGCAGTGTATATAAGACAGTAGTAGCACATAAAATAAAGAATAACTACATAAAATAATGTGATTATTTGCTACTCTGGTGCCTGTGAGAATGGAAAAGTTTAAATATGTAAGTAAGATTATTAGCAGAGAGAAGAATTTAAGATAAAGAGTGGCAGAGGGAGACAGGAAGCTAATGTGTGGATAGCAAAGGCTAAAGTGACAGCAGAAGGAATAGGTTTGAATGAGGGAAGGGGAAGATTGGCTAGTTATAGAGTGTGACAGATTAAGAATTCTGAGAGAATGTTAGGTTTTGGGGTTGTCAGTAGGGGTGCAGGTGCATATCCAGTGTGAGGAGAGATGCAGTTTAAGGGATTTTTTTAAGGTAGTGGAATTGCTGATAGCCCTGAGAGAGGCAGGGAGATTATTCCATAGCTTGGAGACAGTAAAAGAATACAGCATGTGGCCTGCTGAGAGCTTTGGTTTATCAATGTTCAATAGCATTTTGTTTTCTGACATTAAGAATTGCTTAGGATGGTACATGGTCAAAATGTGGGAGAGGACTGGACAGGCTGCTGGGTTGTAAATAAGTTTATGGGCAGTAGTTAGTTGTAAATAAGTGAGATGAAGAGGGAACTCAAGCCAATTTAGTTGGTGTAGTGAGGAACAGTTGTGGGTGCAGTATTTAACATTTGAGCAAATTTGGCAATTTTGTTGTAGCATGAGTTGAGTTTTACTTTTAGAGAGGATTGAATGTTGGTGAGGATGGGGGCGCCATGTAGGGAGAGTTGGAAGCAGGAATGATGAGGCAAGAGCCTTTTTTTGCTGAGTTGCTGAGAAAGTAGTTGTGCCTATAAAGGGCTTCCAGTTTTTGATGGGTTTTTTTGATGCTATTATAGATATGAAGTTCAAAGGTTAAGTTATCGTCAATGATGACACAGAGCAATTTGGTACTGACTGGACAGAAAATTCAGACTTGTCAATTTGGCTGGATTTTTTGGGAGTAAATATTAAGAGTTTAGTTTTATTGGGATTAAGGGCGAGATTGTTTTGTGACATCTAGGATTCAGTTGAGGTAAATGCTTCTTGGGTAAGTTGCTGTAGTACAGAGGCAGATTTAGAAGAGCAGATTATAGTAGGGTCATCTGCCTATTGGATAACAGTACTATGGGTGAGAGAAGTGTGGAAGTCATTGATGAATATACTGAATAGAACTTGTATTAGTATTGATGAAGGGGGAGGAGGAGTGCTGCCAAATAGTAGATTGTTGCCTATTACTGAGATAGTTGTGGAACCTTTGAAGGGTGGGTGGAGAGATGCCAAGGTTGGAGAGTTTGGTAAGTAGAAGGGAGTGGTAAATTGTGTTGAATGCTTTTGATAGATCAAGAAAGAATGCAGAGACTATGGATCCAGAATCCGGAGCTCTATTTACTGTGTCTAGGAAAGAAATGAGGGTGGTATAGGTGCTGTGTCCTGGCCTAAAGCCATGTTGAGTGGAGGGAAGGAGTTGATGTTTAACCAGATGACTAAGGAGCTGTGTGTGAATGCACTTCTCAAGTATTTTTCGGATGGGAGAAAGAATGGCAATAGGTCGGAAGTTTGAGATGTCAGAGTTATTGCCACCTTTATGAAGTGGGAGAACATATGCTTTTTTTCCAGATATCAAGTATAATTGATTCCTGAATGGAACTATTGATAAGAATGCTGATGGAGAAAGCTATGGAGGAGGCTGATAATTGTAAGACTTCTACAGGTAGGTTATCTGTGGCATTGGTACATGGTTTTAGTTTATTTTTTTAGGTGATAAACCCAGAAAAGAACATTTCTGTGTTGTGGAACATTTTGAGACAGTTTCATGCCTTTTCAGGATATAAAATTAATTAAGATAAAACAAAGGTTACAGCTGTAAATTATGTAACCACGCATGAATTGGTTCAGCAATATCCATATATACATGGGGACATGATAAGTATTTAGGTGTATGGATTAAAAAAGATTCTGCTACAACAACTAATGATATGTGGGAAGAGGGTAAACAAAAGATAATACAAAAACAGAGAAATCAGAAGTCTCTGTTTGTGGATATGGATAGTAAGACACAAACTTGAAGGAATTTAGAGACACTACACTAATGAACAAATTACAAAAGGACTTCAGAGTGGAGTGGAGTCACACACCATTCTGCACAGTTACTCAATACCCAAGTCCAAATTATAGGGCTCCACCAATCTCCATTCAGTATATGCTCATAGGAACTGCTATAGCCCTATGCCTGATTCCAAAAGGGGAATCTGTCTCATCTCATCAAAATAATTAAGTGTTGTGCATTGGCAAGGCCTACCAATGTACAAGGCTAAAATCACTGGTGAAGGGCTTCTCAGCAAGGCAGCTGCTCCACCTTTATGTGGAACTAGGTACATACCTGGTAGTAAACCAGACTGCATTCATTACCTAGTTCCCCATACAGCCAAGGCTGTATTGAAGGTCTTGGGAGTCGCTGGAACTCTGGGATCACACACATATGCAGTTGTGTTTAGTGTGAGACATCTCCTAAACTCCTTTGGGAGATGATTTACAGTGCTTTAAATTAGAAGTATTTCCCTGGTAGTCTAGTGACCCTACATGTCTGTTTCTGTTCATGGACAGAGTGAATGTAGGTATTATGACCATGCTAGCTGTCATACCTGCATTCTGCCAGCTGGCATGCCTGCATTCACCAGTCTGTCCTTCAAGTGGGAAGCTTACACTGAGCTGATTCTTGGCCAAGCAGTTCCACCTCTATGTTAGACCTGGAACTAGGTCTGATAAAGAAGTGGAGCTGCTGCACCATAGAACTTTGTCCAGAATCTGCAACCTCAGTGAGTCCACAGGTAGGAGCAGACTGTCCTTAGAATAGATAATGAGATTCTTTAACACGGGATATTATCCAATCTCATTATCTGCTCTGAGTGTAGCAGGACTCCATTCATAGGTTCATAGGTTCATAGGTTGATACTAAGCTATCTGCCCTAGGGCATTTACAAGCCTAGCCAGAGTGTGTTTGGCTTTTGCCACCCTTTTAAATCAGTTTTAATGTGCCCTTTCTAGGTTAGTTTACTGTGCTTCTGTCTAGTAGTGACAGAAGTGATCCCTGGGGTAAACCTACGATCTCCCATCCATTCGTCAAGATTCCTCTTGAAGAGAGTCAATGAGGGGCTCTGCCTGACTTGGACTGGGATCCTATTCCAGAGTGCTGGGAGCCTCTGGGTTATAAATCTGTCTCTCCAGCATGTCCTATTAATTCAATACCATTCGATACCTTGCCATTTTGAGTTATTGAATTGAGAGAACCCAACCTGCAGGATGATGCCATCCTGGGGTTTGAGGTAGTTTGACCAATTTAATTTTGATGAGCTCAGATAGTCTCCTCCATCCTGGTCACATCTGACGCTAAATGTACCTGAGGTATTCTTCATGGGTCTATATCACACTACTGAATGGACTAAATAGCGAATGCTATTTAGTCAATCCGATACTGTCGAAATGGCAAAATAGCGAAGTCACGGAACATTGAATATTTTCCCAGGGAAAAAATTTGGTGGGCCGTTTTCGGGACTTTGCCATTTCCTCCACTATGGTGTGATCTTGGAGTTGGTATATTTAAGTAGGGGGTGAAGCCCCCACTTAAATTTGTGTTTAAGGTTTTTTTTGTTTTTTTTTTGTTATGGCGCAGCAAATTTTTTCCCTGGGAAAAAAATCACTGTTCTGTTTGTTCGATATTTTGTTGTTTCGATATTATCGGTACGATGAAATAGCGTTCACTATTTAAACCGTACAATAATATGATATAGATGCATTCATCATAGAGACATTGCACTAAATGTATCTGGAGGTTATTCATAAAGTAGATTATATTGAAAGACTATTTAAATTGCAGCTACAATCAATGAACTATAGGCTAATTTGAGAGGATTTCATTTGCATAATCAAGATGATATGCAGTGAACATATACTGGCAGTAGTATTAATTACTACCAAATAGGAATTATAAATTGGGGCCTTTCATTAACTCTAGATATACAAAGTCTTATTCCAAATTATAAATAGTTTCAAGATATACAGTTTCTACATGGAGCAAATTACCTTTGTATGTGTGGTCCATGAATACACTGAAGGACTTCAGAACTTCCCTGTATAGTTTATCTGGTGATCCTAGACTTTACAGCTTTCCAAAGGCTTATTGTTGTTTTCTTCACTAATACCATAACATAATACTCTGATGTTACTTCAAAATGATGTCCCATCTCCAAGCCAGTAAAACAGACACCATTAGTATTTGGTTTATAGTTCCTGAAGATATCGTAGGAAAAAGGGACAAATGGTGTCTTTAAATGTCACTGAATTCTCTGAAAAACAGGAACAAAGCAAGACGAAACAAGGGTGGCCAGCAAAAAGGTTGATGGATTTTGGGAGAGAAGACCTGTGACAGTCAGGCATGAATGTTGAAGAAGGTAGGAGAGTGGCATTGAATCAAGAGAGATGATGGCAGTTGATACACTAGCCTGATCTCACATAGAAAACGAGAATAATGAGGTTGATGATGGTGAAGGTATATGCCTCCTTAATGCAGCTAGAGGCCATCTGATTTGCCATTCATGTTCCTCACATCGTTTTGCAATTTGCAAGGTTTGATGACATGGATTAAGTTCTCATGTGGTTAATGTGAGAAGGTGCTGTGGGACAGGTTAACAGCTTCATGTAACAGGAAGGGGGTGGTTGAGGGGGAGGGTAGTCTGAATGAGTAGGTCAAAGCTAAATCTGAGATGATGCAGACATTGGCACTGAGTGTCAGGGGTAGTGTGTGACTGAAGAATGCCAAGAAAACTAAAAAGTAAGGTATGCAAAACAGTGGTGCAACCAGTGCTTCTATGTGGCACAGAAACAAACAAACATATGGTCAACCAACAAATTCTTATTGAATGTCACAAAATCCAGCAATGCTGCAAGAGACTCTTTATACTTAAATTATGTAGCAAGACTCTGGAATGCAATCCCTCTCTCCTGTAAGCAGGCCCTAAAGCAACACCTAAATAATTCCTGGCTATAATCCTGCTTTCATCCAGGATAAATGTTCTAAATCTGTTTTCCTCTCACTAGGCCTTTCCTTACTTACAGCCCTACCCTCTACCTTTTCCTTCACAAACATTTCCCTTTCCTCCCTGCCTTTTCCTGAATGATTTGCACCTAACTCCCCCTACATCTGTCTTATTGCTCTCTCCTGCTTTTACACCCTACTTCACCTCCTCTTATATTAGTTCCCCCTCTTCCTTTCCTCCATCTTTCTTTCACTAGTCTCTCACTCTACATCTCCCTTTTTCCTACTGCCTTAAACTAATTTCACATCCCTTTCCCATCCCATGTAACCCTCTTTAATTTCACACAACTCTGATGATATCACCTTGTCATCCTCTGTACAGTTTGACATAGCCCTACCTACTCCTTTTTTTTAACTTTTCTTATCACTCAACAACTCTGATCATAAAGTATTAGTAATAACTATCTATATTGGCCTTACTTTTTATGCACTAAATTTACTGTTATTATTATTTTTCCTGCTTAACATGAAACTCCAGCTTTCACAACTTGTAATACTTGTATATCTGTTACCTCTTGACAGAGTATTTCTGTAATTTATGTACATACCTATAAATGTTATTGCATTTTACTTGTTTGTAATTTAAGTATTTTGATAATATATGCATGTGGAGCTCTTATAAGCAATGCTGCATTTTAATAATTTGAAATCTAATAATTTTGTTAATTTATGCATGAGGAGCTATTCTCCACAGGCCTCTGCTGGAAAGGGTTTTTTATAGCCCAATCTGACTTTCCCAGTTAACAGCAATAAATAAAAAATAAACCTGGGGAGTGAAGACAGAGAAACACAGCTTCATAGCTTGGCTATCTCAGATTAGAGCTTAATACTAAAGAATAGTGTGCATTAACAATGTGTGTTCCATCTTCTAAAATGCAAAGCAGAATGTTACATTTGTGGTCAAAAATTACAACAATGGAAAATGTTACTTTCCAAAATAATTACAAAATGTTATATATTACTTTTCTATTGCTATATGGTGAAATACATCATGTTACAGCTCCATTTTGGACCCCCCCATGTCACAGCTTAAATATACTAGTTATGATGCCATCTGAACTAAGCACCTAAGGCTATTTTATGTTTGATTGCTTATATTTTTAAACTATTTTTCAGGTCTCATTAAAATGACTGAGGTTTAGATGTTGGCAGGAGACACTTGAGTGGAAATAAAAAAAAATAATCAAAAGCTGATAAAAAACAATGATCTACGTAAATATATGAGAAAAAATGACTTGGTGATCTAGGAAGAGGCGGGCTAGAAAAATAAGAAATGTTAGAGAAGAAATTGCTTTGTCAGAACTTTAGAATCTCACAAAAAAAGGAAGAGAGAAGTCCAAGAAGAGATGATAACGTAGAAATACCTCAGGCTAATATAACTACCAGTCAAAGGGTAAAATGACTTATGACATCAAGGATCCAGAAACAAAAATAACCTTGCCAGGAAAGTACATGTTTGAACATTTCATTTACAGAAGGAGATCAGAACAATGTCAGCCAGTTAAATATAACACATGATCTGGCCATGTGGCCAGAAAGGAGTAACTAACGTGTGTAAGAAACTACATAGTGAAAATGACCAGCAAAATTATTTTGGAAGACTTTCCGTGAATTAAAAATGGAACATATTTCTCAAAAGTTTACTGCAAAAGAAAGCTTTCCTGTGGTGAAAACATTTCTCACCTGTGTGCAATATACTCCTTGTTAGCTAAGATTATTGTTTTTGGAAATTATGTGAGAAGTGCCTTAAATATTAATGGATTCAACAAGTGGTTTAATGTCCATACTGGACTGACAGAACATGAGAAGTTAAAGGGGTATTTAGTGGTGACATTAAACTATTGTGAACTCCAGAGAATAGTCCCTATAAAGAAACTATCAGCAAGGTCCAACAAAAACTGACCAATGAAAAAAGTGATTATATCAAGTTTTTGAAAGACTAGTTGGTGTAGTTCAGTTTTTGTTAGAGCATGATCTGAAACTCATCCTTCAGATGCAACATTAAACCGAGGTCCCACCTGCCTGATGTGAAGGTAGCTCAGGTGGATGTAAAAGATCCCACGATACCTATTAAAAAGAGTATGGGAAGTTCTCTGATGACATGTCCAAATTTCCCCTAATTAGTACGAACACCACTTTGTATCTCTCCCAAAAAGAGGTTAATAGCCTAGTGGTACTAATTTGGTCAACAAAGTATAAATAAATAAACACAATAAATTTCATGGCTCTGTTGAAAAACTGGGAACTTCACACAATGATGACTTTCTTGGAGTTGTTTGGCAAATTTGACGTAGCAATTCAAGATCACAAGGTGAGAGCGTTGAATGCAAAGTATAAAGGCCGTGAGGTATCATGCTTGTAATTTCTATGGTATACTTATTGATACAACGAAAATTGAAGATATTCATGCAAAAAGTGACCATGAATCATTAGCTAACTGAATGAAAGATTACAAATTCATTTTTAACTGGTTATCACATTATTTTTTCCAAGTACATTTTGTCAGCAAAAAGCTACAAAACAATACAACTTGGCTTGCCACAAGTATTGTGTTACTTGAAAAGCTCTTGTAATGGCTGATAATGTATAGAGAGACTGACTTTGAATAAGTCTTAGTCAGTACAAATGAATTTGAAAATTATTTGAACTGCAGTATCAGTGACACAACAGGTAAGACACGTGTCTTTGGTGCAGAAGTCTGTGGGTTCTATCCCCACATTAAGTAGATGGATTTGTTAAAACTGCAGTGCAGCATAAGGGCAAAACATAAGGGGGTACTGCACAACTTGTGGGTCATCCTTTGGAAGAGACAGTAAACCAAAGTCCCATCTGCTCAAGTTGGTGGTAGCTCAGGTGGGTGTAAAATATCCTACAGCGTCTATCAAAAAGAGTCCAGTTCCCTGATGCCCTGGCTACATTTCCTCCTAGTAGTGCAGACACTACTTCAGTTCTCCACTGAAAAGAGGCAACTAGCTTAGTGGGACTAACCTGGTCAACAAAGATAAATAAATAAAAGTACTTTTGGAGGTAGATCATGAATTCCAAACACAATGATTGAAAAAGAGTTAGTTATTAGTCTGTCAATTATCCCATTACCGATCCAAAAGAAGCCTGCAAGGTACACTGCTTCAACCAAGTCTTACACAAGGCTTTAGAGTCTTTGGAGCTGTGGATTAAGCAGTTGAAAAAAGTAGGTATGTTGATTTATTGGGCTTTTAAAATAAATTTCAAAAATAATTTCCAAAGGTGGAGCTACAAAATCATATTGCAGATATGTCATTTATGTGGTGCCAAAGAGCAGAGCCCTGACTGAGACTCAGGTGGCCAGTGTTCAGTTAGTGTGCCAGCATCTGAGGAGCTGGTGGGAGGGGATTAGGAATGAAATGGCATTTTAATACCTCACTTATCTCATGGAGATTTCAGCAAAGGATGATAGTGCATAACGGTGAAACTGAGGCTATCTATTCTATGTTAAGAATACCAGGACATGTACTGACTGAAATTCTTGGTCTTAATGGCCTTACATCATTTCACATTGAGCATACTGCAAAGGTATATGTAGGACATTACAAAAAATACCAGACATTAGCTGACTCTCAGCATCTGAGATTGAAGAAAGGCAAAACATCAATAGGAGATAAAAATTGCACCAGTTTCAGAAATTGTATTAACAGATATCAAGCTAATTATGTAAAACAACATTGTCTAGGTTATAAAGTTAGAAGATTTGATGGTCATATCCTGTTAAAGAAATGTTAGCACTGAAGTCAATTCTTCCTTCTTCATATTTTGGAAAGCCATTGAAAATCCTGGAATTCCTTTATTTGAATGAAAGAGCTACTGAATATCCATATTTTTATCGCTTTACAAATATTTGCCAGAAACAATCATAGTTTTCACTGTTATCAAGAAAATGAGCTTTTCCAAATTAAAAATTATTAATTCTTATCGAAGATCAAATATTCTCCAACATAGACTGAAAAGCCTTGCAATATTATCTATAGAATGTGATGATGCAAAAAGCATAAAGTTCAACAAAAGTTTCAGAGTGACTGCACAATGGAAAGCAAGAAAGATTTCTTTACTGTAAGTATAGTTTTGTTTTTAACACATTTTATGTCAAAATATAAATTAATATATATAAATATTGCTTTGTTTTTAATACAGGATAATAGCATGTATTCCCGATGCCAAATATGAAGTAATTTTAACACCAGAAAGCCCCATTAAAACAGTTAAGACTAGGTCCAATAATTGTTAAGGCTGGCCATGACATGAAGAGGAGTGGATTAAAATTCCTCAAGTGTAGGTATTAGAGATATGCCCTGGGATTCATGAAACTTATGCCAGCTGCAGACGTAGCATCGGCGTTATAACACCAAATATGGCCGCCGAGCGATTCAGGTACGAGCTGTATCTACGTGCACTACCTGCATACGCTATGCCCGCACAACTCCTGAGCCATGTATGCTAATTACCCCATGTGCAGCAGTGTAGCATGCAAATGAAGGTATGTAGCGATTCAGGAAGTGGTGCAGGTGTAGTGTAAGCATGCAGAAATGTAAACCATAGAAAATGGTTTACATTTATGCAAACAGAAAATCAGAGCCATGAAAGCCGACCAGACACATGTATTATAATGTTAATATATGCCAATGGCTAAATATATAGCCATTGGCATAAAAAACATGTACAAAATATAAAATTAACATTTAATATATATAGTCGCAGTATCACGACATGGAAGTGCAGGGTAGCAGTGCGCAAAGGGGATCACAAGAAATATATAAAAATATGGAATAAAACCGCAATGAAACACATATCACGATTTCCCCATAATAGTCAATGGCAGGCATGCTACACCATACTCATGGCACAAGGGTTGCTAAGGGGCAGTGACAGTGTTATGCACAGTAGCTAGGAATTAGTAGGCAATGCCATGCAAATGAGAGGAGTAATAATGAATTGCAGACTCCCCACTGGTGTAAGGATGCACCTCACAGTGTAGCGTTATAACACCGAGGTGAGCCCTTGAGATAAAGATGACATCAAGAGAGGGGTGTGTCGCCATTGCTGTAAGCACATTGGAGCATTACTAGCTAGGCAAAGTTTCAGGATAGGGGTGTGTTGAATCGCCCATAGCTATGCTTAGCTGAGAGTACACAAGGTAACCGAGTATGCATGTGAACGGAGATGAAAACGCACGTAAACCCAGTAAATGGGTATGCGTGTTGCGCATTGCAACCGAAAGAGGAAGGATATAGGAAAGAAATAAGAAAATGCTGCAGAAGTGAAATTGGAGTGCAAATGACTAATTAACACCTAGGAGCCTACAGTGGGCCATTGACAACTGATAACAAGGCTGCAAGCAGCTACCTGCAGAATAGGGAAGGGGAGGGGCTGTACTGCAAAGAAAACAGCAAAGTGTCAAAGCAGAACAAAGGCAATATGCAGTATATCAGCTACAAGGCACATTTCACCATGACTGGGTAGGGAAAGTACAAAACAAAAAAGATGGCAGGTGGATGCATGCCTGATAATGGGAGGAGATCCAGGTCTAAAAGTGAATTAAAGGGCAACAGATTAATCAAGGCAGGCAAGTAGATCTCCACAGTAAAAGCCCCACACATGCAATACTCATTGCAAAACCCATAATTAAGACACGCAGCACCTGGAATAGGTCATACACACCCACTTACATCAGTAGCATCCATAGCACAATGCTATAAAGTGTGGAAGCACCTCACACACATTTGTGTATTCCCATACACTCTGCACCAGTGGTGTATACAGACGGGGAACTTTTATTATGTACATGTTAGGGGCTGCCATAGCTTTGATCCACCAGCATGTGTTAGAGACTGAAGGTGGTGTGGAGGATGATGCACATGACCACCGCAGGCACCAGAGAAGGAGGAGAGTGTTCAGACCCAGGCTAACCTACCAGGGGCTACATGATCTGGAGATAGTAGAGCATTACTGGGTGGACAGGGACACCCTACAGCAACTTGTAGAACTGTGGCGGCCATGCCTCAGAGCCAGAACAAACAGAGGGGAACCCATCCCAGTGGATACGAAGGTATGTGTAAGCCTGAGAATACTAGCTACAGGTACCTTTCATAGACTAACTGGGGATATCATGGTTATCTCACAGGCATCAGCATCCAGGGTACTACACCAATTCCTGAATGCCATGTTACCACATGCCAATGAGCACATATACTTCCCCTGAACGCAGGTGGAGTTGGCCAGCAATATGCGTCTCTTCCACCGTGTGGCAGAATACACGGAAGTATTGGGTGCAATAGACTGCATGCACATACACATCAAGTCACCACCCGGTGAGCAGGGAAGGCGCTACATAAACCGCAAGGGATACCCCTCCATCAACTGCCAGGTCATGTGCAATGCCCAGGGCATTATCATGGATGTGTGTGCTGGCAGCCCTGAAGTTATCATGACTCCCACATCTGGCATGCCTTACAGCTGTATCGGTTATTTCCCAGGGGACACATCCCAAATGGCCACCTGGTGGGGGATGCTGGCTATGCACTGGAACTGTGGATGATGACTCCCATCAGAAATGCACACACACCCATGCAAGAATGCCATAATGAGGCACACGCACAAACCAGAATCATCATAGAGCATGTGTTTGGGATGCTGAAATCATTGTTCCATTGCTTGGACATATCTGGCGCAGCCTTGCAGTACTTTCCAGGCACATGTGCCCACATTTTCATAGTGTGTGCCATGCTACACAATATGGTCCTGCGGAAACAGCTGCAGCAGGGACAGAATGGTGAAGGCCTTCACAGCCCACCACCATTGCCAAGGGCTCCACAGGCACAGAGGTACTCAGACCATGAACACCCTGAGCCAGCCCAGTAGCCAGACGGAGGCGTGTTCAGTATGCCCATGCCTTGGCAAAGAGGGAACATCTAGCACACACACTGACAGTGTAGGCACCTAGGGACTGACACCTTTCTCCACCTGCACACACAGGAAAATGGATGGCACACACACACACAAGACTACCTGTAAATTGTCATGTATAGGCAGTCTGCTGTGTGCGTCCAACATAGACAGCCCTCAACTACTGCACACACAACAGCCATTGGCACAAGGTAAGTCAACACCTGAACAGTAAATTAAGCTATCAGCATATGCAGATACTGTATGTATAGATTCATAGGTAGGTACTTGGCCAACTGCCAGAGGCCAATCATAAGGCCAGCCAAAATGTATCAGCTTTTGCTACCCCATTGATTCAGTAACCATCCTTCTGTGGAGTGGAGCCAATGGCGGGATCCCTGGGGTGCATCTACTGTTCCCCATCCACCCTTCAAGGTTTCCCTTGCAGAGTGTTAGTGAGGGGCTCTTATAATGTAGTTAGGGATGTTGTTCCAAAGTATGGAGTCTGTCTGTGACAGGAAGCTGTCCCTTCAGTACCTTCCAGTTATTGCACTACAGTTGGCTGACTGTGACATGGATTCCCATAGGTGGAGCATATCCATCAAGCCTGAGTTCGATATGGCTGTGTTGGTCAGTGGAGATCATCTCTGGGTAAATGAGATGCCACTGAGTAAAGCAGGAGTTTATTCAGTCCGGCTGCATAGGCCATATGTTGGAGGCCAGTATTCCACTTGGTGAGGTACATTCATGAACCACCAGCTGTTGGACGTGTCCTCTGAGGTACATCCCACATGGGTTATCATACCCCATGATGGGACTGATGAGTGATGAGTAAAGGGGCACTATAACCCCAGTATATCTAGATAGTAATCCTTTAATAGTCAGATGGCCTACATAGAAGTATGTCCTAACTACTGTGGAGGTATGATTGTCACAGGGGAGAACACTATCTATCTTAGTCCCCAGATACCCCATTACCTCATTTGTATTAAAGTGGCTGCCGCTCATGTGTTAATATGTGTGTGCCAATTCCACAATGGAATGACCATGCAGTTAGTGGCACTTGGCTGGAGGCCATGTTGTTGGCACCCTGTGATGTTCTCTGTGAGGCCCCCTGAGGGATGTCCATGTCAGCTGGACTATCAGTCATGGCTCCCAGTTCACAGTCATTGCCAAACATGGTCTGCCGTAGTCCACCTGTGTTTGCCTGTACATCTGAGACGTATATGCCAAACAGTAGGGCTCTCAGGACTGAGTCCTGTGGGACACCAGTCATGGCTGTTCAAGAGTTGGACCTGGAGACCACTAGTCGCACCATATGTGGGTTCTGTGTGTAAGCCTGTTGGCAACCCAACCTGTGATGTATGGGTGAATGTACAGGCTGGTGTGTTTATCAATAATACCTGAGTGGGGCATGGTGTTAAAATCCTTGGTGAGGGCCAGGTAGTATGTGTGACCCACCTTCCCTGTCATCTAATGTCTTGGTGACTGTATGTAAGCCATCAAACAGGTTAAGTAGGCATGAACTGCACTCAACCAAGCTGACCTGCGTTGGGTCACGTGTTCGAAGGTTACCAATGTCATTGTTAATGAGTGCCATGAGGATGTGAATCATACCATTGCAGACCAGGCCATTCCGGCTTATGGGGTGGTAATTACCATGGTCAGTTGTGATTTCTCCGTGATGGAGTGGAATAACCATTGCCACGCGCCATTGTATGGGCATGTAGCCTGTGGAGAGGCTGAGGTAGGAATGCTTAATTAGGTGGGGGGCAGGTTGTCTTGTACAGTTTGCAAGATGCAGTCTGGGTCAACATCTACCTCTATTGATGCTGTGTTCTGCTGTTAGAGAGGGCCATTTCCACCTGTGTGTCTCTGATGGTTGGGATACTGTACCTTTCAGGTAGTGTTGTGGGCTCTTTAGGGGGTGAAGTATGCACCGAATGTATCTGCAAGAATGTTGGCGATATCAGTAGGGTCAGCATATTTTGTGCTATATTTCACTGGCACAGTGCAAATCTTATTTGTCACCACGTAGATCCTTGACATAGCCAAAGAAGGCTTTGTGGTTATCTTTCGAATCCTTGCGTATTCTCCTGCTGATGTTAGCCTTGGTTGATGTCATGAGGGACCTACGTATCATACTAATAGTGGTCACGGATGGCTGCCCTTTGAGGGATTTGCTGTGTGTCTGGAACACTGTCCTACATCCGTAGTATAGCCTGTTTATTGCAGATGTCCACCAGACTGGTGTCCTTGTCTAGGAGTGAGTCTTGGTTTACCAGCGATGGCACGAGCCATACACCCATGTAGCTGCTTATAGACTGCATTTGTAAATCTGTCTGTATCTTGAGCAGTGTTTCCCCTTAGCGTGGGGGCTGTGAAACCCCCCACTCCTGTCACTAGTAGTGCAAATTTAGCTGTTGGAAAGGTATACACTGTGGTATCCATGTGTGGGGGAGATGCTAGGGTGTGGAAACAGTAAATAGTTCGTGGTCAGATCTAACCAGTGACCGGTTAACCTCCACTGTGGTGCACCTGTTGCCCATATTGGTGATGACCACATCTAGTAGTTTCCACCCCACATTAGGGAGGTTACCACCTCATACATGGCATATGAGATGATACATTCCAGGAAGCGCTGGTCCTGGAAGTGTGTACCGGAGTACGTTTCCCAGTTAATGGTATGGTAGTTGACATTGACCAATGCCAGGGTGTGCGTTAGGACTGTCATGTTCTTCACTGTCTCCAGGTAGGTGGAGTGGAGGTCCTGGGTCATGGAGGGTGATCTCTAGCAGGCCACATTCCACATTGCAGTTGTGGCTGATGTTAGCTGCACATGGGTGATCACAGAGGTACATGCTGCCCCACTAACCTGGAGATGTAGGTATCCCTGATGAATATGGATACAGCCCCTCCATGTCTGTCAGTCCATGTTCTGTGGCTGAAATGTGTGGTATGAGTTGTAGTCTGGTAGTGCTGGTGTGCTCTCAGGAGCCTTAAGGCAGATTTCAGTTAATGCACAGATGTTGATGTTGTCCATCCTGAGGAGTGCTGTGAGTGCATGCATGTTGTGATCACAACCTCTGGTGTTGAGTAGCACAAACCTCATTGAATCTGCTATTGTGCTGTTTACAGAGCTGGTATTCACCTTCAAGACTCTCCTAAATAAGGCACCATGGGGGTGCCAATAGCCTTGGCCAGTATTCCAAAGCATAAGGCTGACACATAGGCCGGTATGGTATCATTGCATGCATGTTCCCCATCTGTGCTTGTTTTTCATCTCCCCTGTAGGGTAACCTAGTGGTAAGCAATAGAAAGCCTTAAACTTATACAAGTCTTCTAGCTTCCAAGATAGGCTTTTGGAGGGACTAAGTATCAGTGTTCTGTATGTTCTTGCTGTACTCAACTGTTTCCTAACAACATGGTGAGTTCACACTGTATATTGTGATCTGAAGATCTGTTTATTCACAAATTATGGCTGTAATGGCCTGCACATTAGAGGTTCACAGATAGCCTACTATCTATCTGCCCAAGGGCAATTAGAAGCATTGCAACAGTGTGTTGGCCTTCCCCCAACATTGATGAAGTAACTGAGCCTCTGTCAGGCATAGCCAATGAAGCAATTCCAGGCAGAGTTGCTGGAAGCTGATGAAGACTGGGGTTGTGGAGGGTGATAGGGGCACTTAGTGACCTAAAGAGGGCATGTTAATGTGGCAATTCAACACCAGTCAAATCCCCCAACAGGTCTTGCAGCTATCAAACTGGACAGGTTCCCCCACCCCTGGCTGTATGGTTCTGGGGCACAAGATCCCAGGGGTGTATAGTCTGTTACCCATTCACACAACAAGGTTTCCCTTGAAGTGTGTCAGTGAGGGGCTATGCTTAATGTACTTAGGAATGTAATATACTGTCTCACAGTACATTTGTTATATGTTATGTCAGGGGTACATGACGCGCAGTGAGTATGGGGGCTCCTGCCCTTTGATTAGCCTAACTTACACATAGAAATCATCTAAATAGGAAATAGGCAGAAGCAATGGTAATGTCAACAGTGTAATGGTTACAGCATCCGCATAGTATCTGTGCATTCGAGGTTACAATCCCGATATAAGGCAGGAATGTTTATCATGTGCAAAAGTATACCTTAACCACAGCTTGCATATATAGGTAGTAATCGTCTGTATAATAAACATTTGAATCACCCATATAAACCCATGTGTGCAGGAGAGTACAGTCAACAGAGAATGTAATGTCATGTCAGCACATAGTGAGATGTTACATCACTGACAGGTATATATCTGGAGCAGTTAGTGGATGTGGCTGTGTTTGCTCCCACAGGTTATACATTACAACATTTGTTTAACTGTGTTTAACCGCTGCTATAATGTCACACAAACACTTTTAAACATGCTTACAACTGCTTAAATGAGTCTTATTTTGCAGTAAAAAACATTTGTAAAGCATCGCAGGTGTCAAACCCTGGACCATGCACACTATAGTCATGGGACGCACCGCTAAGCCATCTGAGGTGTACGCATGTTTCATGGTTCTGAGACTATACCTTATACCATATGCCTTTCACTGTAATGATCACAAATGGTACAGTTGCTTTGTGTACATATGTACAGTACATTGTAATGTTCTGTAGTTTGTGATCCAACACATTCCAGTCTACAGGTGTATTACTGTTACAAACTAATATGAATTATATATATATATATATATATATATATATATATATATATATATATATATATATATATATATATATATATATATATTCAGTGATGTCTGCACACACACACACACATATATATATATATATATATATATATATATATATATATATATATATATTACAGTTACATCACTAGCCATATATATAAGCATCTATGAAATCTATGAACACACTCACACTTTGAGACACAGAAGAACTCCAAAGGAACTGTAATGTACACAAAACACATGCAGCTCTGGTATTATAACAATTAATATTAACCCAATTCACCATAGAAGAGGTGGTTGTTGTGTATGTGAAGATTGGGGTGGGGGAGGAATGATGGTTAATGCAATCATGCATCAAGGAGGGCCTAATTCGGATGTCCAATATGTGAACTGGAGGGGCATACATGTAGTATGGGGACAATATAAAAAGGACACAAAGCAAGAACCTTACTCATTCATAATACACCCTGTCATGTCGCATTCCAACACCTACTTTCATAAACATATGAACATTAACATGCATCAGACATATGTACACCAACTGATTGTCACATTTATTTTCAGTAGTGAGGAATGTCTGTAGTACAATGTATATTCTAAACACCATAACATTTGTGCATATCTCAGATGCCTTAGTGGTAAGGTCAGTGACTGTGGTGTAAAATAATAACACCTTCCAGGAGTAGAACCCGCAACCATGTACTCCATCCTCAGAGCAACCTAACACTAACCTACCTAGGATGTACCTATCCCAGTTGTGTATGCAGACAGGTTAAAACACAAAAGGGAGGAATGTGTTGAAATAGGTCAACCCGCCATGTACCCAATTAAAGGTGTATACTCATATTCATATATATATATATATATATATATATATATATATATATATATATATATATCGAGAGAGATACATAGAGACATGTCGATATATACGTGTCTACATATATATGTAGATACATAGGTTAAAAACATCTACGCATCTATGGAAGTACAGATAAACGTATGCAATAAAGTATATATCTATATACATATACACACACACAAACACACACACACACACACACATATATATATATATATATATATATATATATATATATATATATATATATATATATATATATATATATATAGCTATATATATATATATATACACACACACACACACACACACACACACACACACACACACACATACATGTCCATAGACAGCATCCAAAGCGGTCATATCCGAGTATAACATGGACCATAGCAATCACACATTCCATCCCCCCCCCCAGAACAATATAAACATAACATATGAAGAGTATATGCAAATACACTATTACAAATATGTTCTATAGACACAGTCACCAACACAACTGCATTGACTGCAAATATCCATGACAGAATTACACAGACAGCTTTCATTTTGCAAATCTTTATTACATTCCGATGTATTGCCAAAAGGATTCAAGGACTAACAGTACCTGCATGCTATACAGGAGGCATTTAATAGTGCCTTAATGAATCAGCCTGCAATTACCATAGTATTAGTCCACTAAGGGATAGGTGTTCACATAGGGAAAGAACACCCACACACATATAGACGTTGTATAAAAGGGGTTCCTACACACCTGCATGTGTTATGTACACCCACCAACATCTACCCAGCAACCGAAATAATTCCATCAATACATACTGTCATACCATAACCAATTATGCAACTACTGTACAACATCTGCTGAAACCTTAACATACCTGGACACAGAAACACTAACATGGCCCTATGTGAAATAGTTGCCGTTATACAATTGAACAGCTGCTGATGTAACAAGGTTTGCATGAACTAATCCCGTTTCAGAGGGTTGAAAGGTTCGTACACCAGGAAGTTTTATCGAGTACTGATTATTAGCACAGTATGATACACAGTAACACCAAACTAAATATGTCTGGTAAGCACACTGTAAACCCCCTAACATTATATGCACAGCTATGCAGCCTTGAGCTGATCAAACAACCTAGCCAGACTAACACATATGCAGAAGTATTAGGTACAGACAAACCCTGCACAAGTAGCAATGTTCAGAAATATAACAGCAGTACTCACATTTAGACCAACTCCTCTAGGCATTACACACAATATATTACTGTTCATCTCCATACAACTGTTGCAATAGAGTCCAAAGAAAACTTCCACGGTGTCTTCCTCACAAGTAAGGCAAAGGGACAACGCCCAAGTGGATTACTCAATTATACTCCACTGTAGCCAAGGTATTGGCTAAGGCAGTAGCAGCGCAGCTGATGTGCATGTAATTAGTTACTTAGGAACACCAATTGGCCATCGGGATAGCACATTACTGATCTGTAACTATAAAAGGTTGCCTTGTCACACATTCAAACCATCTGTATCTACCTGTAGGACAGTACAAAACACTGAAAGATGAACCAAAAATGAGTATTACATAGGTAATAACACCTCCGATTACTAAGATGGTATTTATAACATGTATGTCTGTGTATGTAGTATCTGTACTGTAAGAATTACAGTGTAATCAATGCATATAGTGGAAATAGCTATCTTGTAGCGATGTATTGTTGAGCAGTAGTAATGCTTGCAGTATTCTATGTGTGTACTGCTGTAGGCCACACAGCACACTCCACATATACCACAAGGGATGATATGGGCTTGGAACCCACCAATTTGCTTCCAGCCAATGTCAGTGTCAGGACTGGTCCAGCAAGTATGTGTGCTATAACAGGGGATAGTATATGTCGATATACTGTAACAGTCAACATATGTATGGGTGTATAAGTAAGATGAACATTTTAAAGGTGGGCTTACCGTGCAAATATGATGTGCATTGTGGGATATTGTGCCAATAGCTGTGTAATGTACAGTATTCTAGGCAGATCTGTATTCTATTTTACATAGCGGTTCTGTTATGTTATGCAAACAGTAGTTATATCAATTGGCAATTACAATACTCAATGACAGTATACATAGCATTAGTATTCATCTGACAGGTTAGCAGCATGATAGCAAAGATAATTGGAGGAGCCAGGTAACTATCCATGCACATAACACATGTAATATCCACCTCTCTACTATCGTTTGCAAGCAATAACAGCTGTGCATGTGTACATGCTATGCAAATGTGTAGTGACCCTTGTTACAGGGCTGGGCCAAATGGCTATGTGCACACTTACATAGAGTGGATATTGAGAGTACAGACACACTGATTGTACTACCAGGTTTGTGTAGCCCAACCTCTCATTGTCAACCTAACAGCCACCTGCACATACTGTATGTAAGGTAGTGCACAGCACTGGTAATGAAACAGGTTGCATATAATCTTTAACTCCAGTGTAACATCTGCAGTAGGAGTGTAAGATGTAGGAGACAGCTGCCCATATGTAATAGCCACATCATAGGTGATGGCTCACACTATCTGATTATATCCTGATCATGTTGATAGTGGCATCAGAGCCTATTGATACATGACTCTGTTTGGGGAGTGGGTGTCTGTGCCCAGCAGAGCTCATGGTCCTGGTGGATATGTGAGTATATACCCAGAGAAGGAAACAGACCTGTAGACACTTGCATCAGTTGTAATCAACTAACAGGATGTGATGTGCTCCTCAGAGGAGGATTGCTGCTAAAGGTAGCTACAATGTTTCCATAACAGCCAGTGTTGTCACGTCCATAACACAAATATTTACATGTGAGCATCACTGTCTAAAACATCTTCATAGGCAATACGTAAACTAAATACAGTACTTGGTACTTGTAGTACTGACTGCTCATACAGGCATGTCCACTAGTCAGCTACTGGTGTTTCCTAATGTCAGCTTTGTGTATGTGGCCATCCAGGGGGAATGTAATATCTATGCCATGTACACTGCCAGACCCACCTAACACCACGCCCCACACATTGTCTGGGATGCAGCTACAGGGGTAAGCTGGAAGGCAGCCCAGTCTACAGCCATGACTGAAATGGACAGTCATAAGGTGTAGGTTAACACATGCAGCTCATCAACACAACCAACACATACCCTTACCAGAACACAGTAAGGACACCCACATACACTACCAGAAATCACACACATTCACAGATGCGTCTAAGTATCTGGCCAAACAATTGACCCCACCAAGCAGGATGAGACAGACACCGAAATACACAAACTGTATGACATAGTTTGCATAATTGTGCCACACCTCTGAACATATGACTGGAAACATGCCCAACAGTACTCATTTGTGAATGCAAACTCTAGCACTATGTTACACACTGACCTATACGAGGGCATACATACTGTCAGCTGCCTGTCTGCCATGATTAGCCACATACTCATACACTCAGACCACCTTTTGAAGTATACATATGGCTTTGGCATATTCCATGTTGTTGTGCAGGACCTGTGCTGCAGTAGCCTGGACTGCATGGAAACACATGTATGAACTGTCAGGTCTTGTAGCCCATGCAGGTATGTCCCGAGGCCTGGGTAGCATTCTGCCATTGGCCAGAATGATACTGCAGTACAGGGACAAAAGGATTTTATTCCACAATTGTCCAGTGTAGTGGTGCATGTCGCAGGGTATCCAGTATCTGTAGTCCTGGGATAACATGGTTGACAGACCATGATGCTTTGCCAGACAGGGCTTGCACCTGTCACCCCTGGGAATCTGGATACAACCTAGGGCTCATGCTTCCCCTATAGTACCTTCATCATGCATAGTTCAGGTGAGGGTCCACTGCTGTTACAGGGGTAGCCAAGCAATAAACTGTGGATCTTGCTACACAATGATACATGTCAGAAACACTATATGGACACACATATGTCAATCCCTAACATGGAGAACATATCTGTGCAGTGGCTGCTGAGACATGTTTCAACGCTCTGGAGAGCACACCTGCATGACCATGTTATAACACATACCTCACCTTTTGCCCATTATCCTTTATTGGAACACATGGGCTGCAGGTGTGTCCATATGCCTGAAGGATATGTACACCCCCATGCTAATTGCACTTGCATAACATCAGATGCATTATGCTGAGCAACTACCTTTGTGCCACAGTGGAATTCAAAATGCACCTTGAGACAGATCACTCACCAGGCCGCAGACTTCCCAACTGTCATAATGTGCTGTAATGGGGAAGATTAGGTCTGAGACAGAACCATAATATTGGATACTCTCAACTATTCCATTATGAACTGGGAGGACTCCTCATGTACCAACACCTGCGCTCAATGCATGTTGGATTCCATCGACCCCACTGACCTGGATCACAATAGTCAAACAAACAGGGCTAACAGTATGCTACACATAATTAGTCTCCAATGCCAATGTTATGGTTCCTAAGAGCAGAGTGGTGAGTGTCATGGCACCCATGCAGATGGACAATGCATGTGCAAATGCTGAATCCTACACAAATGAACCTTAAGCAGTCACATATGTGCAGTATTTGTGCCATTGAAACAGAACCAGGATTCAACCCAACACAAACAAGTAGGCAAACTGGTGGTACCATGCTTTAAACTGTACCACAGAAGGTAGTAACTGTTGCAAGAGTGAACACACATGAGTGTAGGTGATCCCTGGTCAGCCTCAGTGAGATGCAGATACACTATATAAAACCATGCAAAGCTACTGTGAAACCAATCAGTCGTATATTATGAGGCCAAGCACAGAGCATTCTATAGTTGTGTCATTAATCGTAATGGCAACAACAAAACCTGCTGTGCTGCACAGCACTATGGCATGGGAAGTACTGCACCTACAGAAATAGCATCCATTCATCCAGATAGGGTCTTGGAGAACCTAAACCCACTCCCACCTCCCCCACCCCCAACAGGTACACTTAATAATATATCCATGTACACTACAGGGCCCCTGTACTAACAACTATGCAGGTACAAGCTGCACTCTCTAATGCCATACATACAGCTTCCATGGGACCTGTCAGCATCCCAGGGTATATCCTACACAAATGTAAGAACATTCAGCTTTCCACATACACATCATGTTCAATCATAGCTCCATATCAGGCTGTGTACACACCGAATTGTGCACAGCAACAGTTATCACACCCCACAAAGGGGGAGACACCATTGATAATGGGACATAGTGCACAATTACCCTGCTGAGTCTGGTCTGTATGGCCATGAACCATGGTCAGTGTAATTGATGTACTCGGTACAGATGTAGATGACAGTAGGGTTGATTCACACTGCATATCATGACCTTGCCAGGTCATAGGATACCATCACCCATACTGTGTTCCAGCTACACTCAGTAAACTAGGTGTATATTCCTATGTCACAGGAGTGGTTGGCAACTGGACTGCTGGCAGAACCCACACTACAGAAGGTGTCTGATGAATACACGCACATCAAACCAGTGCCAGCCACAGTAATACAGGGGTCATTCCTGGTACTCCCCCTCTTTGTTATCTATACCACATAGACTAACACAGAAGGCATCAGCCTATTGATGTCTGCAAATGACTATGAACTAGGAGCAATACTCGACTCATTGTGTGCTGCGTTCAACATACAGAAGGGCCTTAGTGTGTCAGATGCGTGGTGTGTGATGTATGGCCACAATCTGACAGCTAAGTATTGCATTGTCATCCCCTATGTTACAAACCCTGTACCCATTAACTACCACCTAGGCAGTGGTCAACATAATGGCAACTGTGTGTATGGGATGCAGCTGGACAGTACTTCCCTTTGATAGTTACGTCACCACATAAGACAGGTAGTCATATGTGGCACCCCTAATCATGACAGGGTGACATCCAGGAATATAGAGATAACTGCTCAGCCATACTCAACATCCATGTGACCCATAATAGATCACATATTTCCTTTAAGGGTTATTGCCCATGTGTAGATGGCCTATACTACCCTTCACAATCTCTAGCTGCACTATGTAGCATGCAGCCTACCCTGAATAAAGCCATGTCCAACCCAGAGGTGTTGGACATGCTACACTTAACACATCCTGATCCCAAATAAACACATACATCATGGACATCCACCTTTCTAGTACAAGGATCACAACATGCCTGACAGATCCCTGTCCCATACACTTAACATACTCTTGCCATACTATGCATCCCTGTCCAGCTATGCTGCACATCGCCCCTCTCTCTGACATGGTGTGATGACCGCATGCCAAATATATCAGTAATCATGTGTATCAGTTCTGTGGCACTGCTTGAACTGGCCACTGAAACATACCTGTCTGTTGCCTACAGCTAGGAAACCTGTCTGCCTAGACTCATAAATGGCCCAGGGCATATAGCCTACTAGATCACTATGACCATACATGCCATAGTTGATATCCAGCCCTGAAAATACCATCAGGCTAACTATTGTCCCATGTGTTACACAGGCAATACATGGCAGGATGCTACACAGCTGTACAGTGTCATGTAGATGTATATGGCAAAACACATACATGCTTGCAAGTCTGCAGGGTCACAGGTCATGTCCCTAATGGCTATGTATGACTATATATGTGGCATATACACAGCATTAAGGTTGATTGCATTAATGTGAACACATCCAGGCATGTGCTGATAGGTAAAGACACCACTACAGGTAAACAGACATGCCTACGTCAAGACAACATCCACATGGTGTATGAGCAATGTCATCACATGACACACACATATATGGCAATAACATCACATCACCAGTAGGTGTCAAATGTGTGTGACTTATACATGTCAGTGGTGTTAGTGTCATATAGATCTACAAAGACGTATTTGTAATCTTAATAAATGTTATACACATGTATGTTCAGCTGTACTGCTGTACTTCTCTGTGAGTTACTGTGACCTGTCTCCATCATTATGTCTTCCAGGTATGCCACATAGCAGACTGCCACCTTACAGCCGCTTGGAGGATGAGGTCCTCATTCCATACCTCCTTGACAACTACACAATGCTCTTCAGCCATGTGCCACAGGATGCACAGCAGCAGGATGCCCTGTGGGAGGAACTCTGCAGGAGGGTAAATGATGTTGGTGGTCACAATAGCACCTATCAGCAGGTGCAACAACACTGCACTGACCTGATAAGTCGGGCAAAACAGTGTGCTAATGCAGTCGCCAGGGAACAAGGTACAACAGGTGGGGGGATACTCACCCAGCCCCCACTCACATGTGCCGAGGAGCTACTGGCCAACCTGGGGACATCTGCAGACCTTCATCCACAAGCTTTAGCTGGTATTGTGGAGGTGGGTGTCCCTCAACCACCGAGCCTGGAGTTGCCTGGTAAGTCACTACTGCACATATAACACAACCATATATCACATAGTTACATGTGTTACTGTACAATATGTAATGTAACATCATATGCAAGGCATGTATGCACACATGCCACCTACTATAGTCTGCTACTCTATGTATGCACAGATGTGCATACTCCATAGTATAGTGTATTGTACTGGCTTATGTGCTAACATAGACATTGTACCCTGTAGCTACCACACAGTTGTGGATAATGATCTTACTGCTGTGACACTCCTGTTTAGGTACCTCTGGCATTTTGCAGTGACAGCAGCCTGTGTCAGGTGAGATTGTTATTATTTACCAGGCTTGATAATGCATGCAACATATTAATTGCATGCTGTCTGCCATAACACACGTACACATAATGTATGGTGGTCCTGGTAATGGACACTGGTCAGACCTGCAATGCATCACACTGTTTACCTATGTGAAACAATTGAAGACTATATGAAACACCTACACTAAACCTTCCAAACTGTCATTGCCAGATGTGTAGACAACAGTGAATACAATGGTGGAGGTGTGTTCCACTGTAGGGACAGGTACTACATATCAGCATTATGCATGTTGAGAATATGAGCAGTACTGTACGGAGAGCATATGTGTGCACACACACTAAATGTGTTGGAGCTGGAGTATGCCCGGCCCACAGGATACACCCTTGTGGAGTATACCCTTGCTATGAATGTCATACAATGTCATGTGCTATCAGACATGTCCATGACATGTAGTGGGCTGACTGCAACACTGCTCAACTATCCTGCAGAACATGTCTCACATCCCATACATACCACCCTTTGTTTGCATAACCCTATCCTCAGTGGAGCAGATGACATCTATGGGTGTATGTCATATGGCCATCACAACCATTGGACTGAACATGTGTACACATGGCCATGGAGGATGGCCAGAGACATGAAGCAAAACACACAGTAGAAGTAATGTACATGTGTGTACACCCTGTTGTACATTGGCTCAACACAATACAACTATGGCCTTTGTGTAATGGTGATATTGCAGATGTGAAACACTAAACATCATACAGGCCTGTGCACAGCTTGTGTAGGCATAACATGAAACCACCACATAACATGTCTTGAACATCTGGAGTGTGTCACGACATGGAAGCATTCACCTATACAGTATCCAAATACATACATGTGTTGCACAACATACACATACATCCACATCAAGCCACAGATACAGTACATTCACCTTGCTGGTGTCAGATATCACTGTCATGCCTGTTCCTCATGTGTGTGAGGTACACAGATGGCATGTGGGACATAGAGTACTTGTAAGTTAGCCATGTGTGGGCATAGTTGCCAGGTATCAGTAATATGGTTGCAGATGTGCAGGGGTGTCATCCGTATACACTTCTGTGACCTGTGTCACACATTCCACATTAGTGTTTATTGTGTATACACCTCGGTGACATGGGTCACATTCCACATTAGATATGTATTGTATGTGAACATAGTCAAGGCTATGAACTATGTCAGTAGCTCACACTGTATAGCAATTGTGAAGCCACATGATGCCCTACAATGGCTATGCACATCAGCTCAATGTGCAGTATGTCCCTGCATATTTGTAGGGTGGATAGACAACATTGCATCAGCTGAAGGCCCATGTTAGTATAACATGTCCCTGCATTGGGACACCATTACCGTACTGTAGATTGGAAAGGACACCATTGTGTTACACATGTATGCATGTCATTCAACACGTCAGCAGAAGACATGTGATTGGCAAGGTCATACGCCACACAGCAAGCCGGTGTACTGTACACCTGTGCTGGTCTGTGGCACCATTGCAGAGTAGGGACAGCCATGTCAAACATGTGTTCAGCCACATGCACAATGTCTACACTCAGCTCAGGGGTAGGCGGAATAATGTTGAAAAGACATGCACTGCTTTGGGGAAGATATGCAAGCTAGGGCTCAGGCAAACATAGTATGCAGTCGACATACCCTACTGCTCATGTCCTCACACATAGGAGCGGTGACCATCAAAACGCATCAGTGGCAGATGTACAAAGGTCAGTGATGTTCTGTTAACATGAGGTGTTTGTTGCACACACCATGGCAGTGCAGTGCAACGGTACAAAGTGCATGCATTGTGTTGCAGGTATGGGGCATAGGCTACTAAAACAAATGGTGCAATACAGGTATGTATGCTAACTACCACTAAAATTATATAAGGTGCATGCCGTCTGCTATACCACATGCATGCTGTTGTATGCAACTCAGGGATGTATGATAACTACCACTATAATTGCCTAAGCTGAAACTATAATTGACTAAGCTGAATGTCATCTGCCATATCACCTGCATGTAGTGTGTGTCTGTGTGTGTGTGTGTGTGTGTGTGTGTGTGTGTGTGTGTGTGTGTGTGTGTGTCTGTGTGTGTGTGTGTGTGTGTATGTGTGTGTGTGTGTGTGTGTGTGTGTGTGTGTGTGTGTGTCTGTGTGTGTGTGTCTCTGTGTGTGTGTGTGTGTGTGTGTGTGTGTGTGTGTGTGTGTGTGTGTGTGTGTGTGTGTGTGTCTGTGTGTGTCTCTGTCTGTGTGTGTCTGTGTGTGTCTCTGTCTATGTGTGTCTGTGTGTGTCTGGTATAACTTGTAATGTACAGTTCTTGTCTTCCCCTCACAGGTGTTGATGTGGGTGCGTTGCCCTCCTGCGGTCCACCTGATGTTAGTGTCCCCACAGACTCTAGCAGTGATAATGATAGTATAATTGAGGCACAGACAGGGTTGTCAGGGGCTGAATCTGTGCCACTGGTTGCCATTCCACCTATCTCCCCCTCATCCTCGCACACAGTTCCCCTGCCTGCATATACCCCATCACCACCGGCCATAGAGGAAGGACAGTTGGCGGGTGGTAGCATGGAACAGGGAAGTGTGGTGACTATGGAAGGTGTGCCTGAGCACCATGATCCCAGTCAACAGACCCACACAGGCATGTACCCAGCGCTGCTCGTAGGAGGACCACTGGCCAACATGCCCCTGTGAGACCAAGCACATCAGCTGGTGTCACCAGACGCATGTTTTGGGCTGTAATGGAGGCACAGGCATGTGCTGAATGGCACAAAATGGTCTGAGGCTTCAGAGGGCTGCTGTCTATTCATTAACTGACAACCTCCAGGCACTTGCAAATGCTCACCATCATCTTGCAGATGTCTTGGCTAGATGATTAGGTGACATGGTGAGAGTCCTTGACCATGGCATGTCAATCCTCGAGCGTAGAATGTCTGTGCTGGAACATTTGGTGGGAGAGAGGCATCGGACACATGGACGTAGGCCAGCTACATCACCTGTTGAAGGTCTACGTGAACATGCTACTGTACATGCCCGCTTCCATAGTGGTGGTAGCAGCAGCAGTGCTACTGGTGCTGTGCAGTCCACACCAGGACAGAGCAGGCCACGTGCACGTGGTCCTGGTTGGTCCCAATAGGGACACGATTCCAGTGGGCATGTGTCATCAGACAGTACCCAATCTGGATCTTTGATTGGTAGTGCCCATGCAACCCCTGGCAGGTGCAGGTCACAAGGCCATGGCCAGACACCATGAACTGTGACACCTGCCTTGTACCATCTGCAGCTGTCAATATTACCCCGGCCAGCCACATGCCAGATCTGTGTGCATGCATACACACACACTGGAAACAAATGTAGGGCACCTCAACACACACACGCATAACATCCACACACACCCAATGATATCACAGGCCCTAACACACATGCATGGTGTCATCCAAAGTCACAGCCTAGGCCTCTGGCAAACATTATTACCTTGTGCATATGATGATGCCTGTGCCGCATCCCTGTCATCCACACCATCGGTGCAGGGACATGTTCATATGGTCTGATGTATAGGGTGGATATACTAGGTAGACAATTGTAGATTAATATTGTTGAGTAGTGTTGACAGGCAGCAGACATACCATGTATTGCAGTTTTAGAATGCATTTTGTATGTTTGACAGCATGTATCATGTGTACCAACACTAACAGCATGTTGATCTTGACGTTCTGCCTTCCTCTTTCAGGTGTAGTTGCATGTGCCGGGGGATGTTGGTGTTTGCAGGAGTCCCACATGTACATGTTGACTACCCAAAGGTCAGTATGACAATACCTGCATGAACTTTGTAGCTTCCACATCACAGTTATATTCTCCCATGTTTCAATTATGTTTACTGTTCTAATGATCCATGAGCATGATAGCTGTGTGTCAAAGGAAAAATATACTTTAAAAATGATCAATACATGGTAGGTTCAGGTTAAGGCACTTTAATCTTGCAGCAAGGAGACAAAAATATGCTAATACAGAGTTTGTCTAACTAGAATCAGGAAATACCAGCATTTTTATACATTTTCTAATAAGACATTGCCTACCAAGCTGACGTAGCAGATCACAAGTTTTAACATCATCATTACATAGCAGTTGTTTTCATACTTTTCTGCTTGTACTATCAATTTTTGTGAGAAACTTCCTAAGAAGAACAACGTGGTCTTGGCTACCACCAGTTAGATATATGCAATGTTACCATTCAAGGTACTATGGCTAATTTGAGCACAAAGCAAGTATAGATTGCAGTTCATTTCTTCAACAGTTCTTTGTCTGTCTTTATCTCTTCCTTCTGCAGCTGTGCATGTTCTCATACCATGAACATAGCTAATTGTTCAAAATCATAACATTATAGAATATAACATTGTCTCTTTCATTGCTTCCTGACCTAGCAGATAATCACCTGTTTTTCAAGTACATTTCCAAAAGGCATAAACATGAATTTTGCTGTGCTAGCATTTACTAGGTCAGAGGGCATCTTGTAAGTTTCAGAAAGCACACTGCAGTTTCAAAAACATCTTTTAGTCTCATATAAAACTAAGCTGTATATAAAATAGAATGAAAAACGTGTTAACTCTTTTAGCTTCTAATTAGCATTAAGCACACACATTAATAAATATTTTTCTAACATTTCCTCCCTGTTAATACTTTTTAATTCTATTTTCAAAAGCATAAACAGTTTGCTTCTTCTCCTAACCTCTTCCATTCAGGATTTGCAGTTAAGAGAGTCATTCAATTTAGACTTATGAAAGTGTTTCACTTTTCAACAACTCTTCAATTTCAGTACTTAGATACAAAGTCTCAGAAACTGACATGTCTATAAAATCTTTGATTAACTTCTTCATGCAGGGAATATCACAACAAATGCATGCTCCTAATAGGATTAATCCCACTCAAATGGCAGTCAGGATGTTCATTAGGATGGAACCCCACCCCCCCCAAACAAATTCTGGAAAAAGTCCATCAGAGGGTTTGGGTCTGGTTTGGTCATGGTCGACACTTGCTGCATCACCTCAAGATGATCGTTTATCTCATGCTGGTTGTCAGGAATATATGAACAGCATTCTTCTTTGATTAAAGCACACATACCACCTCTCACCGCTAGGGTGAAGTCAAGAGCTGTGCGGTTTTGAAGTACCACAGTTCTCATAGCATTTAGTTCATCAGTCACTAATTCGAGAACAGAAAAAGTTGCATTGCTCATAACTTCGAGATATTTAGAAAGTTTTGTCAGCTCCCAAATCGATTTCACTGTGCCATATGCAGGGGCTATGCCTGCCCACAATATAATGGTGTCACTCAAGTCCATGTGTGTCAGTTTACCTTTGTTTTTCACGGAGTTATGGTTTCTCCACCCTGCTTCGATTTGTCCCACTGGATTCTCGGGTCTCTTGATTGGACTTCTAGGTTTACTGCTGACCTCTCTGACATTTCAAATTTTTCTCTGAGGCAAAGCTGCAGTGTGTCGTATGGCCGGAACCAGGTAACCCAAAAAACAACTGCCGGACCAATTCTCAGGTAGCCATTTATATGCCTTTTTCTCACAAACAAAATAACAATTCTCTACTTTAGTATTGATATAAGCTTGCCCTGCATGAAACATTTTCTTATCAATAATAGAAAGCTGCTTTAAAAGAACAGGATTATGTTGTATTTCACTAACACTTCTATGCATCTTTGCAAAATATGCATCATAGTTTGTATCACAAATAGTTTTTGCCTTACTGGCCTTAATATAACATTTATAAGAAACAGTCACATTGAAATTGCTCCAACCAACCTGAATAGTGTCATTTTTATAAAAACATACAATCCCTTTTTGTGTAACAGGTAGGTACAATGTTATTTTGTCTTGTGATTTCACAGGTGTAGTACCAAAAATCAAGTTTTCCCAGGTGTCATTGACCCCTAGGGGGGCAGCAGTCATCAATAATCCCCGTATGCTGTTGGTATAGCTGTGCAAATCCAGCAGTTCAAAACATTAAAAGTCTCAGCATACACATATTTAATTGCTTGGTAAGTGTTAAAGTTTGGATGCCAGTCTATGAGTAATGCATCACGTTTGTTCAGTTCAACTTGTGTGGCTAGAAAAAGGAAAGGCCACAACAAAAAGATCAATGTTATCAGTATGGCTATCAGAATAATCATGCAAATTTTCTGAGGTTGTTCTGCATCCCTGTTTACTCTATACCTGGTCATTTTGTTCTCGTTGTACAACAGTAACAAGGTTTTTGTCCAGTTCAAAGTTCTTAACCAATTTACAGTGTGTCAGATGAATCCAGGATGCTCACTCTGCGATCTTGACTGCAGTGGGTGTTGACAGTAGCACCTGGTATGGTCCTTCTCACTTCAGAGAACTCCAATTCTTTTTCTTCACAACTTTCACCCAGACCCACGTGCCTGGGACTATTGCTGCTTCCGATGGTCTGGTTTGTTCTTTATCTGAAACAGAATTTAACTGCAAAAGTTTGTTATTCAAAAATCGCCTCATATACTCTGCAAGTGAACTGTCAGCCTCCTGGTCTGCAGGCATGGGAGGTTTCCACTAAGGTGTATAATATGCCCTCCCAAACGGAATTTCAAAAGGAGTTAACCCTTTTACATTTGGAACAGTTCTCATACTCAACAGTGCCAGAGGTAGACAGTGCACCCAGTTCTTTTGTGTCTCACTAATCAATTTCCTGAGCTTATTTTTCAAAACTCCATTGTGCCTCTCTACTAATCCTGCAGATTGGGGGTAGTATGCACAATGGTTTTTCAGAGAAATCCCAAAGTAATGGCTCAATTGTCGTATAGTTTGATTTACAAAGTGTGTGCCATTGTCACTACAAATCTTTTCCGGTATGCCAAATCTAGGAATAATTTCTTTAATGTGGACTTTTGCAACAGTAGCTGCATCTGGATTTTTAGTTGGAAAAGCTTCCACCCATTTGGAAAACATATTTATAATGACAAGGCAGTACTTCTTATTTTCACATTTGTTCAGCTCTATAAAATCCATACAGATAGTATGGAATAGATACGGTGGTGTAGGGAAACTCCCTTGCTTAGGTTGCAATGCCCCTTGTGCATGATGCTTGTTACAAACATGGCATGCTGCACAAAAAAAAAATTTTTGTGTAGTTTGTAAATCCATACATTGTAAACACTCGATTCACTGACTGTACCATCCCCGCTGTTAAGACATGGCACTGCCCTTGGCTCAACAAAGCTGTATATCTAAACAAGTTAGATGGTAAAATCGGTTTCCTCTCTTTGGAGATGTACAGCCCTTTCTCAAGAATTGCTCCTCGTTTTATCCATTTTTGTTTTTCTACATTTGTAGTAAGTGTCTGCATTGTTTTTAACATTTCTAAGTCTAAAATCTCAGATGGTTGTAATTCCTCACTCAAAAGAAATACTTCTGAAGCTAAAGCTGCTTGTTTTGCAGCTGTATCAGCCCTCGCATTACCTTTTGAAATCCTATCCTGTTGTTTGGTATGAGCTATGCATTTGCAAATAGCTACTTTCTGAGGTAATTGAATAGAGTCTAACAAATCTAAAATAAATTGCGCATGATTAATTGGTTTACCAGTAGATGTTATCATTCCTCTATTTTTCCACTGCTGTGCAAAAACATGTACAGTAGAAAAAGCATACTGGCTGTCAGTAAAAATGTTCACCCGTTTACCCTTTGCCAAGGTACATGCCCTTGTCAAAGCAATAAATTCTGCTGCTTGTGCAGATAAGTTGTGCGGTAAAGACTTTGCTTCTAAAATTTCAGTATCAGAAAGTACTGCATACCCCACTAGATTCTGTCCTGTAGGACCCCTACTACATGAGCCGTCCACATAGTATGCACCTCGGCATCATCCAAGGGAACATCCGTGAGATCTTTTCCAGGTAGTGTCTTTTGCTCAATCTCCTGCAGGCAGCAGTGTGGTTTGCCATCTGCAGGGGTTGGGAGCAAGGTGGACGGATTCAAAGTTGTGCATCATTCAATTGTCATATGAGGTTGTCTCAACAGTATAGTCATACAGGAAAGATGTCTAGCAGGAGAAAGATATGCTACTTTTTCTTGCAGTAAAATAATCGTGACTGCATGAGGCACTCTCAATGTGAGAGGGTGGAATAACACTACTGAGGCTGAAGCCTGCACTGCCATTGCAGCTGCGACTACTGCTTGTACACAGTGGGGCAGGGATCGTGCCAATGGGTCTAGCTGGGATGAATAGTAAGTTATGGGGCGTTGTTTGTCCCCATGCTGTTGTGTTAACACTGATGTCATATAACCCTGCTTGCAATCTACAGTTTGGAAAAATCGTTTATGATAGTTCGGTAATCCTAAAACTAATGAGGATGCTATCAGTTGTTTCAATTTGCAGAAAGCTGATTCTGCTTCTGGTGTCCACTGTAATAAATCTTGTGCTGCCATAAACTTTTTGAATATCAAGTTGGTCAGTGGAGCAGATTCCAAGGCATAGTTTGGAATCCAACTCCGACAAAAATTAGTAGTACCTAGGAAGGACATCATTTCCTTCTTGGTAGTTGGTTTAGGTGCTTGTAATATTGCTGTTTTTCTGTCTTCATCTAATATCCTGCCTTCTTTGGATATTACATATCCCAGGTATTTGACCTGTTTTTTCCAAAGTTGCAGTTTATTTTTGTTTACCTTGTGTCCTTGAGTAGCTAAAAATTGTAGTAATGCTATGGTATCTTCTCTGCATTCTTGCTGGGTGGGGGCTGCCAGCAGAATGTCTACATAAAGTAAAATCTGGCTGCCTTTCGGTGGAATAAATCCCGCCAGGTTACTTGCCATTTCCTGTGCGAATATTGTTGGACTCTCACAATATCCCTGTGGTAGTTGCGTATATGTATACCTTTTCCCCTGAAATGTAAATGCAAACCAATGTTGACTGTCAGAGTATATCAGTATTGAGAAAAACACATTGCTGATATCTACCACAGAAAAATACTTTTGTTGAGGTTTCAAATAATTTAATAAGGTACGTGGATCTGGCACCGTAGGTGCCCTGGGTATAACTGCGTCATTTACAGCTTGTAAATCTTGGACCATACGCCATTCTCCATTTGCTTTCCTAACAGCAAATAAGGGTGTATTACATAGTGAATCAGGAGATTCTATCAATGCTCCTTCCTTAAGTAAGGCTGCTATTATAGGTTTGACTCCTATTTCTGCATCCTTTCTCAAGGGACACTGTCTCTTTTGAGGTCTAAATGCTGACTTTGGCGTGATAGTGACTGGTCCTGCTGTACGAATAAGTCCTACATCTGATTTTCCTGTTGAACAGAGAGTCTCTGGTATGTCTCGTAAGGCTTTTTCCTCTTTCTCTAGTAAGAGTGCTACTCAGCTGTCCTCACTTGTCTGCAAGTGCACAGCTGGGTGTGTCTGTGTTATCCAATTCAGCTTCTGCTTTTGTACTCCCTGTTCAGAAAGTTCTAACTCTGTCTGCTTTTCCCACCTTGTGACTTTTTCTCCTAGGTCTGCCCACTTCACATTCTTATGGTAATCGATTAGATTTGTAAAGTGCTAGGAATTCCTGGGGCAATGAACAGCTTACTACACTGTTTCCTTCTGTGTCCCAGTACAGATTTCGTAATACTAATCTGTTAGCATGGTTTCTAAACAGTTCTTGCTCATATTATTTATCAGGTCTTGGTTTGCTACAGTAATATAGAGTGCAATGCAACAAATGCTGTTTATCAGTGTCAAGGGAGGGGGGATTTACTGATGGCTACATTCATCAGTTCTTCGTTTACTGCCCCTGGACCAGTCGTAACCAAGTCCTGGCTGTACCAATAAAATGTTTCACCCTCCGGTCGCACTACAAAAGTATCCATTTGTCACTGTGCTTCCATACCCTGCATAGTTGGAACTACTGCTATGCCAAATATCTGCATTAGGTCTCTGCCCAAAAGATTTACTGGGCATTTTGCAGAAACAACAATGTTGCTTTTCTGGGTCATCCCTGAAACAAGGTCAGTTATTGCTATGTTGTGGGAGAGTGGCTCCCGATACAGATGTCCATTAGCTGCTTTCACTAATACGTAATCAAGTGATTCTGAATTTTCTGGTAGTTTGGAAGGATATATCAGGGTCCGTGAAGCCCCTGAGTCACACAGGAATTTAACTTCCCTCCCCTCTACCAGAAGTGTAACTTCCAGTTTTGTGTCTGCTAAGTAGAGCTTTAGGCTCAATAATGCCAAGTCTAAAATTTCATTTTCTTCATTATCTGTGATTTCATGCACATCCTCTATTTCTTCTATCACATTCTCTACTCCTTCTATCACATTTGCACTTGTCTTTTCTTGATTATTCCTCTTCAGTGATTCTTGACTATCATATAGTCAGTCCTCACTCTCCTTGTCTTCGGTGGTTACCTTTTTATTTTGCCTGCAATCCCTTGCTAAATGTCCCTTTTTCCCGCATTTAAAACATTCACCCCTTTTCTTTCTCTCTTCAAAATCCTCTGATCGTTTATCAGATTGTTTGTTTCCCTGGGCATTTTTCTTACCCTTCTTCCCAGTTTGTACTACAAAGACTTCTGATCCATCTTCTACTGCAAATACTTGAGTTTTATTTTTCTTTTTGCTATTAAAATGCCTTTCGGCATGTCTTGCATATTCAAGTAATGACTGTAATCTACTTGTACGATGATCTACCATGTAATAAAGCTGCTAATGGGTGCAATACTGCCTTTCAAAAATGCATTCTTTAGCTGCTGCTCATATGGGGAATCATGTGTTTGGTCTTCAGGTACCTGCATTCCACAATGGTTCTAAAACACTCTAATAATCTGGCATAATATCTATCAACAGTTTCACCTTCTTGTATGCATTGATTAATGCAAGTCCAGTCAGCCCTAGGCTTACATTTCTCAGAGATTTGGTCTGTCAGACCTTTCACTCTGTTATCCAGTTCTGCGTTACTATGTGGGAGTGGCCTATTTTCTGCGTCACGGGGATTCCAGTTGCCACTGATCATGTGCCAATCTGGACCCACGATTTGTCTATTTTCTCTACTTCCTCTCCATTTAAATGGTAACTTAACCACATGCCCTGTAAGTCTTCTAAGAATTTTCTAAAATTAACTTTTGGATGGGGAAATTCCCTCTGTGGCTTTCCGGATGTCTTCCGGTGTCCACGGTCTATATACTAGAAGAGCTGGGTCCTGTCCTGCCTGTGGATTTGGTACTTCTATGAGTGGACATATCTCTTCTTCACTCATAGCTTGTGAATTTTTATTTATCTCATACAATTCAATATCCTCTCTTAAGTTACGTGTTCGAGACCTAGTCTCGATAGGATCTCTGACAAACAGTTTTGGTTTTGCAGGAACAACTGGATATAGTGGAGGTAGATCAGCTTGTCCACTCGCTTCATATTCTGGTAAGGGAAGTGGAGGGGGTGGAGGGGCTGTTGCTATTACCAAGTTATTGTCTTCTTTATCTAAAAACATTGCTTTTGAATTTTTATTTTTTTGTTCCTTGCGGTTTGCTTCCTCAAGCCACCTGTGTGCCTGAGGAACTCCTAATTGACGTTGCTTTTTTAGCTGACCTTTTACATCTGTTTTAAGTTGTTTGACAAGTTTGATAAGTGAAGGTTTATCTAAATTACCATCAAATTTGTATTCATTAACCCATTTTGTATAGTATCTAACATTGTCGGCATGCTGTAATTGCATATATTTTGCGTCTTCGGTTAAGGGTGGATCTCGGGAACTTTTTGTGCACTTATTTCCCATGTTGCCTTAGCTAAGTTAGAAATTGTTACGTAACCCTTTTTATCATGTGGTACCACGATTTACACTTTTTCACAGTTTATCTAGAATAACTGCCTACCTATTCTGTTTCCCTGATCTATGACAAGACAGCAATCTTTTTTGTCCCTGATCTGCACTTTACAGATCTCCCTGACAAAAACAAAATACTGTAACAAGTCCCTGATCTAAGACAGAAAAAAGGTAAATTCCTCCTTACCTGAGCCTCCGTGTTTGATCCCACCGGAACTGTTGACTCGTCCTCCAATCGCAGATCAGAAACAGTGGCTGGCCTCTTTTGAACGACAATTCAGTCAGAGGTCTTTTCAAAGCAGAAGAACTGATGTGGCTTCTTCCTCATACAGTTTCATGCCACTGGGCCCATCTGACCTGAGCTAGAGCGAGAGATATTTCCGGTCCGAAGGACCAATCTGTCAAAGGAAAAATATACTTTAAAAATTATCAATACACAGTAGGTTTAGGTTAAGGCACTTTAATCTTGCAGCAAGGAGACAAAAATGTGCTAATACAGAGTTTGGCTAACTAGAATCAGGAAATACCAGCATTTTTATACATTTTCTAATAAGACATTGCCTACCAAGCTGACGTAGCAGATCACAAGTTTTAACATCATCATTACATAGCAGTTGTTTTCATACTTTTCTGCTTGTACTATCAATTTTTGTGAGAAACTTCCTAAGAAAAACAACGTGGCCTTGGCTACCACCGGTTAGATATATGCAATGTTACCATTCAAGGTACTACTGCTAATTTGAGCACAAAGCAAGTATAGATTGCAGTTCATTTCTTCAACAGTTCTTTGTCTGTCTTTATCTCTTCCTTCTGCAGCTGTGCATGTTCTCATACCACGAACAGAACTAATTGTTCAAAATCATAACATTATAGAATATATCATTGTCTCATTCATTGCTTCCTGACCTAGCAGATAATCACCTGTTTTTCAAGTACATTTCCAAAAGGCATAAACATGAATTTTGCTGTGCTAGTAGTTACTAGGTCAGAGGGCATCTTGCAAGTTTCAGAAAGCACACTGCAGTTTCAAAAACATCTTTTAGTCTCATATAAAAGTAAGCTGTATATAAAATAGAATGAAAAATGTGTTAACTCTTTTAGCTTCTAATTAGCATTAAGCACACACATTAATACATATTTTTCTAACACTGTGTAGTAAACTACTTTGTTCAGAGCCGTCACATCCATAGTGGGTGACATCACACCTATAGTTACCTGACACGCGGAGTGGGTAAAAGAGTGATGACAATGGTAAAGGCCAGTGGAAATAGTGGCTTCTCAATGGGAAGCAGTAATACCTACTGCCATGACAGCATGCAAACACAGACACACCCACACACTAAGGGATTTCAGATACAGTAACACACACTCTGACACACTCACACAGCTGCCAATGTTCAGATGAGAACCCCTGCCTATGTGCATATCATCGTTATAGCACTATGCAATTACAAGATGCACCACAGAGATTACACATGTACAGGTATTTGGAATGGCCTAAGATCGAGGACATCGACAGGGATACTACAGTGCAGTAAGTGTATGTGGGGAGGGGGGTCCATCAGTAGGCTATGTAACAACAGGTCACACCCCTGGGCATACATGTTAACAAGCGGTTAGTATGCCCATCTACGATTGATGATATCAACAGGGATGCTAGACTGCTTTGAGTGGATGGGGGAAGGGGGCATTAACATTACACTATGGTAAAATACAGCCTCACTCCAGGAACCGGACAGCCATACACACAGACAGCCACACACACACACACACACACACACACACACACACACACACACACACACACACACACACACACACACCGGCATTCACAAAGATATACACCTATGTCTCACACATACAGACACTTTACATGTGTGAGGTTTAACCACCTGCCTATGCCTTTCTTTCTACACTTCACTCTGTACTGGTGTCAACAACAGTGTTCAGGAGAATGATAACATGTAGGATGTATTCCCAACTATATGTGACATATATGGACACACACCAACACGTGCCAGTACTATGAATCAAACACCTGCCTATCTCATGATGGGTACTACAGCAGTACAGCACTATTACATCCAGTACAATGCTTACTGACTCTTTCCTTTGACAACTGTGCTGATATATGCACAATATATGCACAGGGGAGGTATTACTGTTACAGATGTCATGGGGTTTGCATTTGGTGTCACCCTTACAGCATGCTACATTGTCTGTCTTCCATAACAAAACCTGACCTTAGCAGGAACACAGATTATTGTAGGACTGGTTGTAACACAACGGTAAGCTGTCCTTGGTAATCATTCATCTGCAAAGAAGCCCCATCACTTAGTAGTCATGTCCAAACATCTGTCCATACCTCATGTACGGCTTACTGTACTTAGAGCATATCACCATATACAGTTGGCAATGTTGAGGCTGTATTGTAACAGCATGATGGACTAAGACAACAGTCACCTTCAGACATCAGACACTGCACACACATGGAATCTACACAAACAGCAATACATGTATACATATGCGGTCTACATCAGTACGTGCGCTAGCAGGTCAAGAGGATACATTCCACACCTTCCCCACGCCATGTGTGAAACATAGCCGAGCATTACATCATAATGGATGTTGAATTCATGTAATGGTAGGACACCACCACTTTCACTAAGTAGCCAAGTGTACATATATTACAACAGCACATATCAGCATGACACACACACAACATTATTCTATGGCATGCTCTTACAAACTGTTACTTGACAGTGCCATGCTGAAGCCAGGGCACTGTAATGGTCAACAGTGAGCACATCATATTTGCCACACACACCTCATGTGCACTGGAAGAGTGCCAGTGATGTGCTCTGTTAGAGCTAGGCAGTACACTCATTCAAGCATGTGTGAGGTCTGTGTCTTGTAAACATCTCACCCCAGCATGTACTGGCTATTGTGGTACTAAGGCTAATGTCCAGACAGCACACAGCATGCATGGCTTGCAATTGTTGACATGGGGTATATGTAGGAGCTGTGGCCACACATGGCTGTACATGTCATGAACATATCACCTGTGACTACTCAGAAACATACAGAGCAGAGCTGGATTTCCCTAAGTCTGTCAATACAGGCCTTGTGTAGGTCCTATGGTCCTGTTATTTGGGTATGTTTGTAGACATTGCATTAGGTGGACATGTCTAAAGACATACATGCCACATGGGGTGTTGTATGATATGATAGGTGTCATGGGTGACCAGCAGAGAGGGGATATTCCTCTGTCAACATAGATAATGAACCTTATGTACTGTTAGCATGCTATCTGCCATGTGCATGTGTATAATGATTGTAGCCACCTGTATCTAGAAAGGTAAATGAAAGCTATGGTAATGTAATATATGTTGTATGAGTGTGAGATGTACATATCCAGGGCAGGTATGGTTAGGTCATTTCCAACCATGAGGGTGTTGTTTACTGGTGTACAGCATCAGTCGACCGTGTTAATGCTGACAACATCCTAGGGACCCTGGTATGTGTACGACTGAGCAGGTTACAAACAGTGGTATAATTGCATTGCATAACACATTATGCAGCTGTGTCTGTACATGGGTACATTGCACAGTTGATATAGGCCTAGGTACAGTCCACCAATTGTGGGTTATCTGGTGGTCTACCATACTATGTCATACCACATATGGATGTGTGTTGGTAGTCTGGGAACAAGGTGGTGGATGTATATGAGGATACAACCTAGAATGCAGCATTTGCCACTGTCACCTGTACCTGACTCATCTGTGATGCATTATGTCAGAGTAGTGGTCTTTACATGTGAGTAGCCTTTATGAATATGTGTACAACACCACCTGGTATGGTCCATACCACTGTTATGGCTCACATGTCTGGATATGAGTTATATGGTGGTAGTGCAATTGTGCACTACAGATCCTTCAGCCAGGTGTTCCTCACTGCACAGATGTCAGTATTCCCCATTGTATGTTCTACATTTAGCAAATGGATTACTAAAGCCACACATCTAGCATGGATTAGCATAAGCATCCAATGCAATTGCCATGTAGGTGTCAGGGTGTTACTTCTGTGTGTAGGACATTTGCCTTGGAATGCGGCTTTATGGGTAAATGCGACACAGGTATTATCCACACACACGTGTAACATGGATGCATTTGCTCTGTGTTGAAGGCTCATCATTCGGTCATGACAGCCCGGACTGACAGACACTGGACAACCTCATAATAACAGAAGGACATTGGCTCATTGTTTTGGTCTAGCAGTTGCCACCCGCACCATGACATCAATACGCGTGGCATTAATGTGCTTGGTAGCAAATGCCCCATGTAAGGTGACGGACAGTGGCAGAACTTGTGTATATGACCACTGTGAGATATACTTAGGGTAGCAGTCCTGCTAATAATGACAACTACTACCACAGCCGGGTGAGGTCATCTTGTCACCTGCATCTCAGTACCATTACACAAGGTGGCTCACACATTATGCTTGCACATGCCACTGTTCCACATATAATGCCACTGTCCACAACCTGCTATCAATGTATGCCTTTCAGGACAGCAAGGTGTGTGACACATGCTGTAGGTAGCATCCCCCTGTGCGACCCAGGTAACCTATTGTCTGTCATGTCCACACATACATGAATGTGTATACGTAACATATACATGTCAGTACTTCATGTACATGTATGCATGTGTATTACACAGCACAGACACAGACATATCATTTACAGGCCACATACAGGTATCAGGTAGTAAACCAGTATGATGTGCATATATACTGACAGGTAAGATGTACCTAACTGTAAGCCTGTGTGTTTACAATAGGAGTCCATTACAACATGTTCTGTACATGTAAGTGTTTGAGCATGCACACTGTGGCCTTCAGTGGTTAGAATCGGAGTGCATCCCAAACAGCCCTGTGCTACTACATGTATGTGCGTACCCACTGCCACCTTGTGTAATTTGAGTCAGTGTATCTAACAAGCCCTTTGTTACTAAGTGTATGAGCATGCCCAGTATAACCTTGTGTAGTTGTAGTCATAATGCATCCCAAACTGCCCTGTGCTACTAAATGTATGAGCATGCCCACTGTAACCCTGTATAGTGATATTAGTTGTCCATTCCACAGATGGCCATACTCCAGTTCAGGTTCTTGTTGTGCTACAACTATACCTCTCAGGCCTACCTGCAGATGGTGTGTCTTGTTTGTGCATACAGGTTGTAATGGACACCTACTTTAAACACACAGGTCTACAGCTATGTACTTCATGACTTTCAGTCTCCCTGTTGTTGCCCTCAATTGTAGAAGGGCAGTCTGACCACCTTGGGATGTGTAATCTTTGTGGCACGTCTTGTAACTGAGTAGTACTGTAATAGTGATCCTTAGATAGGCAGGAGTTCTGATCCCACCACTGGCAACTGTGTGCATGTGTGTGTGTGTCAGCAAATGGCTGAGTGTGTGTGTCTCAGCAAATGCCTGAGTGTGGTTGTATTTGTGTCTGCATCCTGTCATGGCAACGGGTTTTGCTGCATTCCAAAGAGATACCTCCTTTTGCACTGGCCTTTATCCTTGTCAATGACTATACCTCTCTCTTCCCCCCTCCCCACTGCAAGTAATCGGTCCTGTGATGTCACCAAGCTCAGATGTGGAACCAGTAAGTGTAATTGTATGTGTTCTGTGGCACATACCCCCAACTGCATACCACTGTACTAGTTACCTTTACATAGGCAAGATGTGTATGCACAATACTGGCAAGTGTGTGCGTGTTTGTGTGTGTGACTACCCTGTAGCCAGGCATACACATGTGTAATGTCTTTTAGCACACCATGGTAGCCATCTGTGGTGACCGGTGTCTACAAAGTATTACATAGTTAGGAATGGTAAAGAATACACAGTCAAGCACGACTATAGTTAGGTATGTTATTTTCCTGTGCCACTGTTGAGCAGTGACACAGAAGTGGTCGCTGGGGTGTAGGTCCATACCCATCATTCCCCCATCCTAACTCCACAATCCCCAGGGTAGATTACATTAGCCATCATTCCCCACCCCAAACACCAAATA